>NC_086174.1:54125589-54268089 GCF_023053635.1 Elgaria multicarinata webbii | reverse complement strand
ATGCATTGTCTACCTTGGAGCTAGGGACTTAACATACCTTGGGGGAAAATGTGTCCCAAACATTAAATACACCCCATCATTTTTTATACATATGATTTTAGACATCATTGTTTTCAAAACAAGAAAATGGATTGCGTATTTGCCTTGATAATCTCCTATGGCAATCAATATTACTAGCTGGGTTTGTTTTTTGCTTGGAAGAATTTGTTCATTTACATAGTTTGAAATGCAGCTCTCATTCCTTCATTTTCTTGAGCATCCTGTGCATTTTCATGTTATCAGGGACTGTAATAAGGAGAGGACTCAAGCTTTCTAGGAAGGCAAAACATGTTTTTAAAATCCTGCATCTCAGAGTACTCCTCACAGAACCTTCCCTTTTCCAAGCTAAGTAATTATAGCTTTTTTATCCTCTCATGTGTTTAGATTAAAAACTTAATACAGAGTAAAGAAAATTATAATAGTTTCCAGTTCCTCACAATTTAAAGTAGGTTAATTGATGTGTGCTTTTCTCTCTAAATCCATTTGAAAAATAATATTTGTGCCTCCACCTTCAGCCTGATGGAATTTCAAACGCACATGATTTAGAAGCCTTGAAATCACTGTCTATCGTGAAAGGAAAAAATGTTAGATGACCCCAGTGTCACAGAGACTGTTACTGTTTTAATAGATACACCTCACTAAAAATTAAGAAAGCAAATGAAGAGGCATAGAGCAGGTATTTTTTCTCCATTACTGCCAGTGATACCAGGCTTCAGGAAGAATGATGAGTAGACAGAATATAATGATGTCATCATCAATTTAGTCAGAAAGACGTGGATACTGCTCCAGTTAAGGAGATTATTCTTGGAAAATGATGTGGCAATTTTGTTCCTATTGTGACTTCAGGTTCCACCATACAATAGCATCAGCTCGTAGAATCTTCCTGTACTCTCTGCTTCAAACATGGTTGATTGCACACACCTCTATTCACAAGCATAAAGTTTTATCTGACAATTTATTGGAGTGCTTTGAGCTTTTCAAAACTGACAAGTAAAATACATCAAATGATGAGGCACAAAGTCAGTAAAGGCGAGATGCACATAGCACCGGCGATTGAATTACATGGTGGGGTTAATGGAAGTCCAATCCCCTTACCTTTTATGATTACCCTGTTAGCTACTGTTTTAGAAGATTACAGTAGGGGCAATGATTTTATTAAAATTGATGGGGCTTTCATTAACTGTTGCCCCTCCCTAGTTCAAGCTCTTCCCCCCATGTCCAGTCTCAATCAAGCAATCTTCTCTGTGCAGTGGAAACAGTGGGTTCCCACTGCACAGTAACCCTAACCCATACCTGCAACCATAATGTAAAGCAGCAGAATGGAATATATATATGTGAACCTGATCCACATGATCCCCCCACGTGATCATTTCTTTTGATACTTTTGAGAGCCAATGTGGTGTAGTTTGGACTGGGAGTCGGGAGATCCAGGTTCTATTCCCCACTCGGCCATGGAAGCTCACTGGGTGACTTTGGGCCAGTCACAGACCCTCAGCCCAACCTACCACACAGGGTTGTTTTGTGAGGATAAAATGGAGAGGAGGAGAATTATGCATGCCGCCTTGGGTTCCTTGGAGGAAAAAAGGCAGGAAATAAATGAAATAAATAAATAAATAAATAAATAGATTAATATAAGAGATGGATCTCAGAAATCAAGCCAACACATGTAAGTTGTGAATAGAGTTTGGAATATTTCAAAGATGTATAAACCATTGTAAATTTTTCTATAACTGGCTTATCAGTCTTTATGATGGTCCAAAGCAATTGCTCCCTGAATGTTACAGTGCTATGACAACCTGCATTAAACTCATATTGCTGGTACACAGAATATCATACATGAAGGGTACAATGTGTGAGGCTTTACATTTTGTCCTACAAAAGTTGGTATGTAAAATATTATTGCCATTCCATAGGCTTAAGGGCAGTTCTAATATAACAACCGTCATTACCAGAGCAGATAAAACAGTAGGCTTGCAAAATTACTCTGATGTCTTACATGGTGAAAGAGCTTATTATACCACTAAATCTAGGTTGGGGCTTGCCAGTTTCAGAGGGGGGAAGACTAAAGGAAGGTAAAAGGAAAAATGGAAAGAAAGAAGCAAAGTATGAGGAAGATGTACACTAGTAACAATGTAATTGTGTGACAATAACCTTGGCATTCATTATCTTCACTGACAGCAAATCAATGCCTGGCTACTGCTAGGAGACATCCATATTCAATTCTAAGTGTGTTATACTCCTTCAGAGTGCAGTTCCAAGACCAGCATTAGAAATAGGCAAGATCTTTTGAGAGTGGTTGCATAATCATGGAAGCAAAAATGGATTCGCCTTTCCCTTTGTTTCTCAAATGCATGAGAAAATTCAAGATGGCACCATTTGACACATACAGTGGAAAATACTGAATATATCCGCCTGATCTCATATTCCCATATCTAAAGCATAAAGTGGATAGAACCAGATGCAAGGGTTCTTGAAGCAGGATGAGTCTATACACTTTTGATTTAAATTATTGAAATTTGGGTCTCTAAATTCTGTAGAAATGGCTGCATTTTTTCATGCATTCCAAAAGAGTTTCAAGCAACCTTTTTAGATATTGAGTTTTAATTCCTGCAGAATTGTAGATATAATGAAGCCAAAACATTACTCTATCGTTTGTAACTCTGGAATTCTTCCTATCTCAAATAGACAATGGTATTATATTTAAAGTACAATTCCCATGTGCAGAACAACAACAAAAAAATCCTTACCAATAGAATTATTCCGTTTTTGATAATGAGGAATTTATTCATTAATCTTATTTTCTATTAAACAATTCAGTAATCTCACAATCACTTATGGTGTATTTCTTTTTTTAAGCTATCAGATGCGATAAGGTTAGCTCAGCGATTATATAAACTACATGTCTGAATTCTTACTAAATCTAGTCTATAGACATTCTTGTTCCAAACCACATAATTGTATTTGCCCTCTCTCTGTTCTGTGCTTTCAAATGATGATATAAATCCTGCATTCTCTGTTAATAAGAGAATTACTTTGTCCATTGATAATACTAAACAGAATGAACCTATTTTTTATTTTTTAAATAAAGAAATTCACAGTTGATCATTAAAAGCTCAATACCACTTTACCACTGGGTAATGCATGAAATTTGCCTGATAAAGAAACATTCCTGAAATGGGACCCACACCCTTGTAAAGATTATTGATATTTCTGCAAAACCTCAGGGTTCTCCCAAACCTGCTGCTCGCAGGTGGGTGGTGCTGTTTTGCATAACTAATGCACCTATGCCCGAACATTGGAAATAGAAGAAATGTTGAAAACGTATACAAAGTCCATGTTGGCCTGCATCAATGGATTCGATGCACTACTTGTGGGGGAGGGTGCTGTTGCACTGTGTCCTGCTTGTGGATCCCCAGTCGACAACTGGTTGGCCACTGTGTGAACAGAGTGCTGGACTAGATGGACCTTTGGACTGATCCAGCATGGTTCTTCTTATGTTCTTATGACTGTAAGTTATAAAAGTACACAGAACTCTATCAATGTAAATTACAAACAGGATTTCCATTACAATAGGTGCTGAACATATTTTGGGGATAGAGTTAAGAACTCTGGATAGCCCCTTATGAGTTCTGGCTGGTTCTGACCCAACAAAATTGGAGCCACCAGCCTCCACTGCTGTGGAGTGCACAGTTACAAGATGGGGGACACTTGGCTCAGCAATACTACAAACGAGAAGGATCTTGGAATTGTTGTAGATCACAAGCTGAATATGAGCCAACAGTGCGATATGGCTGCAAGAAAGGCAAATGCTATTTTGGGCTGCATTAATAGAAGTATAGCTTCCAAATCACGTGAGGTACTGGTTCCTCTCTATTCGGCCCTGGTTAGGCCTCATCTAGAGCATTGCGTCCAGTTCTGGGCTCCACAATTCAAGAAGGACGCAGACAAGCTGGAGCGTGTTCAGAAGAGGGCAACCAGGATGATCAGAGGTCTAGAAACAAAGCCCTATGAAGAGAGACTGAAAGAACTGGGCATGTTTAGCCTGGAGAAGAGAAGATTGAGGGGAGACATGATAGCACTCTTCAAATACTTAAAAGGTTGTCACACAGAGGAGGGCCAGGATCTCTTCTCGATCCTCCCAGAGTGCAGGACACGGAATAACGGGCTCAAGTTAAAGGAAGCCAGATTCCGGCTAGACATCAGGAAAAACTTCCTGACTGTTAGAGCAGTGCGACGGTGGAATCAGGTTGTGGGCTCTCCCACACTAGAGGCATTCAAGAGGCAGCTGGACAACCATCTGTCAGGGATGCTTTAGGGTGGATTCCTTCATTGAGCAGGGGGTTGGACTCGATGGCCTTGTAGGCCCCTTCCAACTCTGCTATTCTATGATTCTATGATTCTATATATGCATGTGTAGTAGAAATAAGATGCAACAAATATCCTACTTGGAAATGTATATTATACAGGTTCTGGGAAGGGAGCATGAAGACTGATACCTATAAATAAATTTTAACTTGGTGTTTTAAATTAGTGATTTTGCATTGCTGCTCTTTTTATCTGGTTGAGCTTTTAAATTGTATTTTATATTATGGTTTTATACTGTTGTTTTATACTTTGAATGGTTTTAATTTTTGTGAACCGCCCAGAGAGCTCCGACTATTGGGCGGTATAGAAATGCAATAAATAAATAAATAAATAAAATGTATTAAACATTCAAAATTTGAAAAACATCCTCTTGTTTCTCATATGCCACACCATCTTCTGCATGGACATCAACTCAAAGAAACTTTGTTAACAGCAAAACAAAGAATGTTTATTAGCCCCAGAAATAGAATGCTTCAGCAGGGCATCTATCTATCCGGGGAGACCTGGATTCACATTCCTGAACAGCCGTGAACTTCACGGGGTGACTTTGAGCCAGTTACTGTCTCTATTTAGCCTACCTAACAAATAGATCATGTGCCTTGCTAGTCCTGTCCTCCCCCATCCCAATTACCAAACTTCCAACACTGACAAATACCACACCAGCGGATTATGTCACTGCTCCTGCTGGAGCTACACGTTTCACATTCCTGTTCCACTACACATTGGGTGTGCACTTGTGAATTGCCAAAAAATAGGGCATGCATCACCAAATGAGAGAACAAAAGAGGACACTTATTTGCATAAAATTTGCACGTACGAATTTACATGTATAGATGAAACTTTAGAAATAATTATAATTTTAAAAGAAATACAGTACATCTCACCATAGTGTGAAAGACTGTGACCAGGTTACCTCTGGAAAGCTTTCATAAAACGAAAGAAATTTTTGTAGTTTGCTGTCACAACTTCACAATTAATACGAGCTCTTGGTGCTACTTCCTATAGTTGCTTGGTAGCTATGGTGGGATTATGCTACGACTAATCTCCTGCTTCCCTTTCTTGAGTCATGCCTGCATTCATTTATCAATAAAGTTATAGCCTGTTCTTACCGCAAGCATGGTAACCTGCATGTTTCTGCCTACCAATGTAAACAAAAATATAATTTATGGCTGCTTTGTGTCACTAAAGCAAGTAGTCATGCTAGAATCTAAGAAGGCCTACTGGGATTTATTAATTATAATAAATTAAGCCTTAAAGATATTGCAATCTTGTGGCATGGGGGGCTCATCAGGTTGCAAAAATATTTTTCCAGGTACAGTTGCTGACAGCTCCTATTCTATGAATAATTCAAAGCGTGCGCTATTGGGGAAGGGAAAAATGCATTTACTCCATTTCGTTTTGCACAAAATCAAACAAAATTGAAAAATATTAAATTACCTATCTTCTCCAAATCAAGTCACAGAATATCAGTAAGAGCGCAGAGGTTGTCTATGCAGACATTTTGATGTTCTGCCAAACCAAAGCTATAATATAATATGCTTGAAAGGAAAAAGTCAGGAAAATTACTTTTTCTCTATTGTTGTGCTGTTTTTGCAATATGCTGTTCTATATTCATTACTTTATATGCTTGCCAGGCTGTGCAGCTTGGTTGACTTGTGGGCATCTCTGTGCTCATCCCTTTGACTCTGAATGCTTAACACAGAAGAGAAAGTGCTATTACATTTAAATTTGTGAACAAGATGAAAACTGTACATCTTGATTCCTGAATAAGTTAACACTGCTTGTAGAATAAGGCTTCTTTTAGGCACTGCCACACACCTGGAATCAGTCAGGTGTTCACCACCGCTATCCTTTTACACCTTCTCTACAAGGGTAGCTGCTATAAATACATCAACACAGACTTCTTAAAGACTAGCAAATTTATTGTAGTGTCAGCTTTTGAGGACTGAAATCTACTTTATCAGGTGCAGCACTCTTAAATTTGATTAAGGAGGATCTTGCCTATGAAAAGTCATAAATTTAACTGGTCTTTTAAGATGCTGCAGGATTCTTTGTCATTTTTGCTGCAACATACTTACACAGCTATTTTTCTGGTTGCCAAACAGAAAATGATATTGTGTCCCCAAATTGAATATGAATCTATCAATTGACAACACTTTGTGACCTACCTACACAGCCTGTACAAATCCGACTAACTGACCAAAAAGACAGTATTGGGGATGTAAAAATTACATGAAATGGACAAACTGTATGTTACAGTAAGCATGAGCTTAAAATAAATAAGCATGTAGTTTGACCCAGTGGAAGCTGGTGGCTCTGATGTCAGTAAGGCGGTGAATCTGTTCCAGGTAGATTCACTGGCATTGGAGCATCCAACCTCCAGTGGTTTGTACCTAAGAGGGAAAATCATCAAGAGACATCACTGGGCATCATCAGACGAGTGTTTTACCACATGCTCATTACTGCCCACTCATAGTTTTTCATGTGTCCTTTTGTTAATGCTGTTCATCTCCTGACCCTTCTGGCCTTTTTCCGCAAAAGAAAATAGACCCCAGTAAATCTGACTTATTCCTTTAAAGCAAAACTTTAATTTTGGGCTGTTTAGGACTTTTTAGACTAATACAAGAACTTTAAACCTGGCCTGGTAGTGAATAGGCAGCCCTTGAAGTTCCCTCAGCAAAGGAGTTACATGCTGGAAAGGGGCAGCTCCTGACAACAGCCGAGCTGCTGTGTTCTGCACTAGCTCCAGCTTCCAGAGCAGCTTTAAGGGCAGCCCCACATAGAGCACACTGCAGTAATCTAATCTTGAGGTTACTAATGCCTGTACCACCGTGGCCAAGCTATGCCTGTCCAGGAGAGGCCGTAGCTGACGAACCAGGCGAAGCTGGTAAAAGGCACTCTGAGCCACTGTGGCCACTTGGGCCTCTAGTGACAGTGATGGATCTAAAAGTACCCCCAAACTACAAACCTGATCTTTCAGAGGAAGTGCAACCCCATCCACAACAGGCAATGAGCCTATCTCCCAGACTCGGGAACCACTCACCCACAGGGCTTCCATGTTGCCAGGATTTAGTTTCAGTTTATTGGCCCTCATCCAGCCCATTACTGAGTCTAGGCACTGGTCCAGGACCTGCACAGCCTCACCTGATTCAGTTGTCAGAGGGATATAGAGCTGTGTGTCATCAGCATATTGATGGCATTTAGCTCCAAATCCCCTAATGACTGCTCCCAGAGGCTTCATATTGACAGGGCTGGTGCCAGACTATTTTGCGCCCTAGGCAGGTGCGCCATACTGAAGCCACCCCCCGCGCCTGCTCCTGGCTTCAAAGCCAGGATGCTGGGGTTGGGGAGCGGGGCAGTGGCTTCAGAATGGCACACCTGGGAACACCGTTCTGAAGCTGCCCCCCCCGCCCCCCAAACCCAGCGTCCTGGCTTCGAAGCCAGGAGCGGCTTCCGGACAGGTGCTGGCTTCGAAGCCAGGATGCTGGGGTTGGGGGACAGCGGCTTTGGAGCAGCTTCTGGGTGCGCTGTTCAGCGCCCTCCTTTGCTTGGCGCTCTAGGCTGCTGCCTGAGCTGCCTCTATGGCAGCGCCGGCCCAGCATATAGATGTTAAATAACATTGGTGACAAAATCGTACCCTGCGACACCCCATAACTCAATTGCCAAGGGGCCCAGGAGTGGTCACCCAATGCTACTCTCTGAAAACAACCCTGTAGGTAGGACCAGAACCACTGTAGCACAGTGCCTCCGATGCCCATCCCACGCAGTCGATCCAGGATACCATGGTCGATGTATCAAAAGCCAATGAGAGATTGAGCAGGATTAACAGGGTTGCATTCCCCTGTCCCTATCTCAATGAAGGTCATCCATCAGGGCGACCAAGGCTGATGACTAATGACCTTTAGCAGAAATCACCACAGTTAAATTCAGATATAGGATGCCTCCACCGTTCTATCTCTGCTTCCATTTTCTATTGTAGACTCCTATAAAGCCGCTCTTCTATTCCTCCCTCTATTGCTTTCACCTAGATACACACAATGCCATGTTTTTCATTATAGAATTGGGTGTAAGTAACCTCTTTAAAATGTGTATTACTATCATTGCTTTTACTTTTCCTCTCCATTCTCTCTTTTTCTCTGGCAATTAACTGTAACCTTGCTGCATTTCATAATCTTTGTGTCTGCAAATAGTCTACATTTTTAGAGACAGCAGTAAACTTCCTTATTCCATGACCAAAGCAACTGGTTACCACACAGTTTAATTTCTTGATAATTTCTTAAGCTGATAACATGCCTCTAATGGAAAATTACAGAGGCTTGAATTCAAATTTAGGGCTCCTCTAAAGAGTTATTTTCCGCACACTCATGACTGGCCACTCATGGAAGTTTTGGGATCGATTACATGATGTTGTCAACTACCAGGACATCTCCTGCAGTATCCCCTGGAAATCCCAGTATGTAAAGAACTACTTTTAAAGTGGTAATAGCCAGGAAAAAGCGGGAACTTCCACCACTAGATGGCACTGTCTCAATAGAAGTGAAGGGAGGGGAAGTATTCAATTCAAAGCATGTGGTCACCCCTCTCTTCCCATGTAATGCAGCTCATAACAATCGAGTCAAAGAACTGGGAAGCACAAAAGCCCCATGTAAACAACGTGTTTTCCCTTAAGGTAGAGATGTTCTTAGTCATACTTAAGAGTAGATACACTGAAATAATGGAATTTAAATTAGTCATGACTAACTTCCTGACTGTTAGAGCAGTACGACAATGGAATCAGTTACCTAGGGAGGTTGTGGGCTTTCCCACACTAGAGGCCTTCAAGAGGCAGCTGGACAACCATCTGTCAGGTATCCTTTAGGGTGGATTCCTGCATTGAGCAGGGGGTTGGACTTGATGGCCTTTTAGGCCCCTTCCAACTCTACTATTCTATGATTCTATGACTAATCCTCCAGAGCAGATTTTGAGGTGCCCAGGGGCTGTAGAGGGGAGAGGTATCTATTGGGGTATAAGCTTTCATAGACCACAAGCATCTGACAAAGGGGGCTCTCATCCACAAAAGCTTATGAAGAAATAAATATTATATGATGATGATGATGACGATGCTACCATAAATCTCAATTTTGTGCTTATTCTAACTCACCAACATGGCTACCCCACTAGAATCTGTCCAAAAGCATACTGGCCTTGCACTGTCCGGCCAGCCCTGCTTGTCAGCAGATTCACTTAGCTCTCAAATGCCTGCCTGCCGTGTGAAGACTGATGTTATCCATACATCAGAGCTATTTGTTTGCTTTTCACATTTGTAGCCAGACCTTCTTCTGAGGAGTTCAACAAGGCAGTCGACATGGGGCTATCTCCTTTAATCCTCACACAGCAACCCTGTGTGCTATGTTCAGCTGAGATGCAGCAACTCTCTCAAGACCACCCAGCCAGCTTCACACTCAAGGGAGGATTTGATGTGTGGTTTTCCACCCTGAAATGCTACCCTTGGCCCACTACAAAATCACACTAGCTCTTCTGTGTTTCTGCATTGCACACAAAGATCATGCAATAATTCAAAAGGCAAGGAAACGAAGCCACAGCCAAGCCTTATACACTCACATTGCAGTGGTTTTAGGAGAAAGCTGAGCCTCAGCTGGGCAGGTATAGATCGTATACCTTGGTTAAGGAATACTTTGGCCCCTTAACAGACAGATTATGAACAAATTCCAATCAAGTTGTCAATTACTGTAAGACACCTCATTTAATTAACCTTAACAAAGCAACAGCATTGAGACTAAGGCCTGATCTACACCAAGCAGGATATAGCACTATGAAAGTGGTAAGAAAGCAGGAGCCACACTACTGCTTTACAGTGGTATTGAAGTGCACTGACAGCTGTTGGGTCCCATTGACACATACCATATACCGCTTTCATACCACTTTCATAGTGCTATGCCCTGCTTGATGTTGATTAGGCCTAACTAATGCACCTTCACTGAACTGTCTGGCATGGGGCACCTAACTCTGCTGCATTCATATCCTAGACACTTTAGATTGAATTAGGTGACTCTAGTTTTGAGGACATGTCAGTAATTCTGATCCCCATTATACTGATGCTCTGATTCCAAGTGACTGATATGGATCGTTGTGGGGCAAACACAGCCCTAAAAATGTGTGTTCATAGGTGAAGTTGGAAGTGTACAGATATCTGCTCTTTTCCTGGAATGCTTCCCATGCTGTGTGTATGCTATGCAAACTAGAAGCATATGAAGCTAGTTTGTTTCAATCCATGTAAAACAACAACAGAAAATCCTCAATTACCAGCTTTGCCCCTTAAAGGCTGCTAACGCCTGGCGATCTTTCTTCTCCTATAACGTCTGTTTTCTCCTGTGAGTGTTTCTCTCTGTTTCCCTCCCTTCTATTCCCTCCCTTTCATTTTATATTCTTCTGTTCCTTTCTTTCTTATTTATGCTTGCTTCCACCCCACTCCCGCCTTACTCTGCTGCTCCCGGTTCATCCTTACCGCAGCTCCCCCGCTGCTCTGCTCAAAATGTGTAGCTTGACAAAGTGAGGCTGATAAAAATTTCAGTCTCTGATCAGAGCTGTTTTCCTCAAATTCAGTCTTGAACCACACACACAGAGTAGTAAAGCAGAAATAAGCAGGCTGACGATTCCCATACTAATCTACTTCAGCCACTAATGTAGGCATGCTTGTAACCAAAATGGCAGTAAAAGATTTGAATGAAATTTGTTTCCAGAACAACAGATGATGCATGTCTAACTGCTGGAAGGTTCCTGGAAAGTGTTCAGCCATCTGATTGATATCAGGAATCTAACCATGAACTTGGCTCACAATCTTAACTCTGACATTAACAACAACTCTTTATGCATAAAGCCTTGTATCGCATAATGGATGAGCAAGTACGCGCTTTTTAAAGTTTTGTTCTATCTGACCTATTTATCTAAACAGATTTTATTGCTTGGTCCTTAATCAGTTTTAAAGAAGAGTAATAGAGACGATGCAGTGTGCATATATCTCAACATAAAAAAAATGAAATATAGCTGGTAGATGTAGAAAACTTGATCTCTGCCTAAAGAGGGTTCATGGGCTAGCTAACATTTCATTATGGCATCACATGCAACTTCTGCCTCAGTCACAATAACTTTAATGTATCCTACATATGAGATATATAAAATTACAGAGATACAAAAAATGATTAAACACAAGCAAAGATTAGAACTGGAGTGATGGGCAGACAACAGAATTCGTATTTTTTCTTTCCTGTCACATGATTTGCGTATACACCATCTTGCCCAATATTAATTCATTTTATAAAACACATCAAACCAGCCCAGTTGGGCTGATCCAAAAATGATTTTATGTAAGTACCAACATGGTGGTGGTGGGGGGAAAGTTAAAAGTGACTATTTGAATACATTACACCACAGAACTGGTTCACATAAGATGTTAAAACTCAAGTATATGCTTAATATAAGAATATGAGACCCTCCGGATACTGTTGAACTGCAGCTCTCATCAGCCTTTGCCAATGTAGCCAGTGGTGAAGCATTATAGGAGTTGTAGGCCACATATTCCCCATTCTTGGTTTGACAAGTAGCTCAGTACTAAAAAGTAGGGCTGTGCACCACCTCGGACTGAATCCCCAAGGTGGTTCTGGGTCAGCCCAAGGTGCCCTGAGTCTGAAGCAGATTGGTACCGAAGGCTTGGGGCACCTTGGGGCAGTTCGGAGTGGCGCTGGGTCCTCCCTCCTGGCCTAACGGGAAAGCTGTTGCAAGGCTGGCCGTGAGTCTATTGGACTCACCTCCCACTCCCACCCTCCCCGCTCACCTGTTGCTGCATCACCACTGCTGCCGCATCACCGCTGCCACCACCGCCACCACCTGCCACATCGCTGCC
This sequence comes from Elgaria multicarinata webbii, assembly GCF_023053635.1. NCBI lineage: Eukaryota > Metazoa > Chordata > Lepidosauria > Squamata > Anguidae > Elgaria > Elgaria multicarinata. The sequence goes on along the minus strand of NC_086174.1, from coordinate 54,255,785 downwards.
ATGACTTACCAGGAAACATGGTGTCATCCCGAGAGCCAGGCTGTGATTTCAAGATATTGCGGGAGCTCTGTATTTGTATATCTATGGTCACAAACTATGGCGGCCATAAAGGGAAAATGGCCCTATGTGACCACTATAGTTTGGCTATAGATGTACTAAAACAGAGACCCCGGGATATCTTGAAATCGTGGCCTGGCTCTCAGGAGGAACCTGCATTTCTAGGTAAGTCCCGGCAGTGGCAGCTCTGGGTTGGGGCAGCGAGGGGCGGTGAGGGAGCAGCGAGGGAGGGAGCAGGGAGTTGGGAGTCCAGCCTTGCTTCTGGCTTTCCTGTGTGCTGGCTGCACAGCTGGTACCCAGGGACCCGCAAGGCCAAGTTACCTCGGGGGTGGGGAGGCAAATCTCACCTTGGCTTCAGTGCTGAGGCTGGCAACCCCCGAAGTACCCCAAATTGAATTGGGGCTGTTTCGGGGTGTCTGAAACAGCCTTTGAGGCAAATCAGGGGGACCATGCACGAAGCCCTACTAAAAAGGAGTTACTGTGCTGCCTCTTAAGCATACACATTTCAGTGGCCAGTTTAACATCTTGTGTGAACCAGCTTTCTGGCATAATTACTTATACACCCAATTTTAACTTTGAAGAAAACAGATGAAAACAGTACTGAGCTCAAACAGTACTTTATCTCCCCAAACTTAGTGCAGATGCTTTGGCAACTTTTTTCTTCTGTGCTTGCACCTTCCAGTACTCTATGCTACTTTCCACTGCACAAGAAAGAGAGAGAGAGAGAGAGAGAGAGAGAGAAAGACTTATGTATTGCTGATCTCATTGTTGTATATGTTCACTGAAACCACATGGCAACACACATTAATTTGTATGGAGTTTTGGCTTGGCAGAAGCTCCTGCAAATGGCAGTACAATGACTTGTATAAACTTATTCACACATTGCTTAAAGTCCATATGAATTTTTTTCTCCCTGTCTGGATGTGTGCAAAGTACTACAGGAATTGGATTTTAATCTTGTCAATATACATTGCCTCAGGCAGTAACTAGATATTATGGGACATATGGCTATGGCCAAAACAGCAACTTTGCCTCTGCTCCTCTCTCCACCAGTAACATCTAGCAATGTAAAATGCATGGTGTGCTTCGAATGCCCCTGCAACGAACAACCAACCAAGTGGAATGCAGTAACATCGCATCATGTGCTTTGCATTACTCCACATTACTGGGGAAGAAAGGAAGAGGCGCATGGCTCATGTTTACGATGGCAGATATGTATCGCCCATAACATCTAGCCTTAATTCTGTCTATAGATCAAGCAAAAGCCTCCCATCTAGTGGCTGAAATTTGCCAAGGGCTCAAATGACCCTCCCAATCGTCATTGCTCCCTTGTAGCATGGTGGACCTTTTCTCAGATGTCAGGCTCTCTCAAGCCTTGGCACTTTGGTGGGCCATGGCACCAGCTGCAGCGTCTCACGCAAACAGTACAAAATGACTCTTTTTCCTAGAAAAGCCACCCAGACGTACCAGCCACCATGCTGGAAATACTGTACCGACAGTTTACAGGGATCAAGAATACTGACATATAAAAGGCTATTTTGGGTATAAGATTCGCTGATATCGCTAATCACTGCATTTAATGAATGCTGTAACAATAAACATCTCTATCTTAGCAGCACAAGTCTCCAAGAACAGCAGCTTCTAATGCCTTTGAAAACCAGTCATAATCTAGACCATGAAAAATTTAATTGCTCTTTAATTACCAGTTAGCTGAATAGCATGAGATATGCATGCCTTCGGATTTTAATAGCTTCTGCCTTTTCCAGCAAATTGTGGAAGGAAATAATGGATGCCTTGAGTATGCTTTACCTTCTGGTTGTGCTAAAATTAAAAAGGAAGGAGGGCTGGAATAGGACAAGAAAGTCCAAATTCTTATGAACTGGCTGCAGTCTTGGAGGGCCATTGGCAATGGCATTGATGAATGCTCGAATTCTGATGCAGTGCTCAGGTCAACAACAAACAACTGTCCTACTCTTACTCTTACTCCTACTCTGTCCTCTCTGACAACTGTCCTACTCTTATCCTGGGTGATTTCAATATTCATGTGGATTATTATTATTATTATTATTATTTATTTATATAGCACCATCAATGACCCTCAAGACGCTGCAGCTCTACGATTTCGCTCATTATCTTCCTCTTATGATCTTAAGCTTTGGTCTGATGCACCCACACATTCCCTTGGACACTGTCTGGATCTTGTTCTCACTCGGAATTGCTCTGTGTTGGACTTTTCTACTGCTCACTTTCCGCTGTCAGATCATCACCTAGTTTCTTTCAATATTACTCATAATCCTCCTCCTTCACGTCCCGCTTCTCGCTCTTGTCGTGACTTGCAATCTATCAATTACGAGGCTTTTTCCCAGTCTCTAGCCTCCTCCCTTCCTTCTGTCTGTTCGGCTGTCTCCTTGGACTCAGCTGTCTCCTTCTTTAATTCCTCCTTATCTTCAACTCTTGATAATCTTGCTCCATCTACAACTCGGATAGCTCGCCCTTCTCAACCCCAACCGTGGCTCACCTCTTCCCTCCGCTACCTTCGCTCTTGTTCCCGGGCAGCTGAACGCCTTTGGCGTAAGACCAGGGACCGGGCAGACTTTGTCCATTACAAATTTGTACTCTCCTCTTTCTCTTCTGCCATCTCACTGGCCAAACAGCAGTACTACTCAACGCTGATCCAGTCAAATGCTAGGCATCCTCAGCGGCTCTTTGCGTCCTTCAATTCTCTTCTGAAGCCTAATCCGCCATCTCTCCCCGCCTCTCTGTCTGCTAATAACTTTGCCTCTTTTTTCAATGCTAAAATCCAAACTATCCGCTCTGATCTGGCCAGCTCTGCTCCTCTTCCAGTTCCTGTTCCTCATCTGTCAGCTCCTCCTGCAAATTTCTCTGCGTTTCCTTCGGTCTCTGCGGATGAACTGTCTACAATACTACGCTCTTCGAAGCCTTCCACTTGTTCTCGTGATCCGATTCCTTCTCGCGTCTTTATTAATCTTATTCCTGCTATCCTCCCTTCCTTGCTACATATTATTAATCTTTCTCTGTCCTCTGGTTCATTTCCTTCTGCTTTTAAACATGCTACAGTCTCTCCCATTCTCAAGAAACCTACTCTTGATAGGCTATCTCTGTCTAACTACCGACCTGTCTCTTTGTTGCCGTTTGTTTCAAAGATCCTGGAGCGTGCGGTCTACTCTCGCTGTCTTGACTTTCTTTCTAGTAACTCTGCTTTGGATCCATTTCAATCTGGATTCCGTCCTCTGCATTCCACTGAAACAGCCCTTACTAAGATCACCAATGATCTCCTTACTGCCAAGTCTAAAGGCCATTATTCCGTTCTTATTCTCCTTGATCTAACTGCAGCCTTTGACACGGTTGATCATGATCTTCTCTTAGATTCCCTTCATGACCTTAGATTTTGTGGCTCTGTCTATAACTGGTTTGCCTCCTATCTAGTGGGTCGCTCTCTCAGCGTGTTGACTAATGGCAGCTCGTCTTCCTCCTTTCCCCTTTCAGTAGGGGTTCCGCAAGGCTCGGTGCTTGGCCCGTTGTTGTTTTCCTTATACATGTTGCCCTTGGGCAAGCTTATTCAATCTCATGGCCTCCAATATCATCTGTACGCCGATGATACACAACTATATCTGTCATCTCCGGAACTTTCTCCTGATGTTCACGATCGTATCTCGGCATGTCTTTCAGATATCTCAGCTTGGCTGCTTCATCGTCGCTTGAAGCTTAACATGGCAAAGACTGAATTGCTTGTTTTTCCTCCTAAACCTTCTCCTCATCTCTCATTCTCTCTTACTGTCAATGATGTTACGCTTACTCCGGTCAAGGAAGCTCGTAGCCTTGGCTTTATCTTCGACTCCTCGCTCTCCTTTATTCCTCATATTGAGGCAGTAGCTAAATCTTGTCGATTTTTCCTGTATAATATTGCCAGGATTCGATCATTTTTGTCTGTCTCTTCTGCCAAGACGCTTGTTCATGCACTGGTTATTTCACGGTTGGACTACTGCAACCTTCTTCTCTCTGGCCTTCCTTCTTCTCACATCAGTCCGTTGGTTTCTGTTCACCACTCTGCCGCAAAGATCATCTTCTTAGCTCGCCGCTCCGACCATGTTACTCCGCTTCTGAAATCTCTTCATTGGCTTCCAATTCACTTCAGAATCCAATATAAACTTCTCCTGTTAACCTTCAAAGCTTTTCACGGTCTAGCTCCTTCCTATCTCTCCTCTCTCATCTCACACTATTGCCCCGCTCGTGCTCTTCGCTCCTCTGATGCCATGTTTCTCGCCTGCCCAAGGGCCTCTACTTCCCTTGCTCGGCTTCGTCCATTTTCGTCTGCTGCCCCTTACGCCTGGAACGCTCTTCCAGAACATTTGAGAACTACAAGTTCAACCGCAGCTTTTAAAGCTCAGCTAAAAACTTTTCTTTTTCCTAAAGCTTTTAAAACTTGATGTTGTGCAGACTTCTACTGTTACTTTCTACTGTTAGTTTTTCCCTACCCTGTGCCTGCTTACCCTTCCCTGTACCTGTTTGCATTCTCTTCCCCTCCTTATTGTTTTACTATGATTTTATTAGATTGTAAGCCTATGCGGCAGGGTCTTGCTATTTACTGTTTTACTCTGTACAGCACCATGTACATTGATGGTGCTATATAAATAAATAATAATAATAATAATAATAATAATAATAATAATAATAATAAACACACTGAAAGACAGCCTTTTGGTCAGATTTTGCTAAATGCATTCGCTGCAGAGTTGATGGCTTTGTTCTTTAACTTACTCAGGCTTGTTCTTGTGTTTGCTCATCCAGGATATACTCATTGTAGCATGCGCTGCATGCTAGTTTCCTGGTTGCTCTTCTTTGGAAGGCTAAATGAACAGGAGCTGCACATGATGCTGTATACACACACACACATCACTGAAATATTTTTTGTAAACAAAGTTACCCTTGGATATTACGTTAGCATAACTGTGCAGATATATTGTGTATGTACCACATATCTGTTTTTCCTTACTAAGGTAGCAGCACACTAACAAACTTACGATGCTTTATTATGCATGGTACAATTACTTCAATCATTGGTATTTTTAAAAAATGCTTCAGTGTTTTCCAGGATCAGAAATAAAAGGTATTCAAAACATTTCATAGTGTCAAGCCCTAAAAAGGGCAGCATGCTGCTTGAATATATCCCTAATCTGATTTCTGATTCTTGAAGAGATTGCTAATAAACACAAACATGCAATCTACTGCATATAAAAACATAAAAAATACTATTATTTTGTACAGTTGTGGAAAACCCCAGAAAAATTGCATGTAGTAGTAACCAAACAAGACACCTTATTTATTTATTTATTTATTTATTTATTTATTACAAACATATGCAAGCACCCTGCTCCCCATCTCTGCTAGGGTCTCCTAGCTGTGTGCTACAGTGAAAACATTGAAGACAATTGTTATTTCGAGGAGTTTAGTGCACAACAAATTGCTCCTCCTCATGTCTAGACCTGAGTCTGGTTGGGCCTATTGCTTTTAGTGGTTAGCTACAGGGTGTGTGTTTTTATTAGTTCCCAGGGCCAATTATCTGTTTGAGCCTGACTGAGAGGCAGATAAGCCTCTGGCAAGCCAGAGTGGTTGGGATGGAGTAGTTGGTTACCGCCAAACATTGTTGAGGAGGATGGACTCAAGAATAGTGGTGTGATTACCGTAAAAGTGGTGCGATTCCCCGGTAACGTGGGGATGTAAGCATATGATCTTGCTTTGAAACAGATTGCTGCAATGATTGTCCTCTGTTTTATTAATTTGTTTCTGTTTAGGGTAACCATATTTTGGAAATCAAAATGGAGGACCACATGGCAGCCGCAAGGGGGCATGCCCACCAACATGCCCAGCCCACAAGGGGGCGTTCCCACCCAAACATGGCCTTGGTCACAGGTCTGATTTCACAGCACACAATTAAGACAAACCTGTTCTACGTAACATCTTAATGTTAAAATCACTGGAATAAAGAACAAGCGAGACATTCAGCGTTCTGAAATTAACTTCACTCATTCCTACTTTTGTAGCTTTTGCTGTACTTTTAAGATTTTGCTATACTCTGTGTGATACAGTATCCCCTTCCCTCAAATATCTTTTCTGACTGCAAATCCTCTACTGGATGACCATAGTCTCACCTTTCCTAACATTTGGCACTCTTTCCCCATCACCTTTCTCATATCCATACTCACAGATTCAGCATACTGCAACCACTGAACAAATGAAACAGTTGACAAGCACAGAAAAATGTAGTACAACAAACAAGCAACCAAGCATTCAGAAAAAGTATAAACTACTATTACCCTGCAAACATTAGCCATGGATCAAAATGGATTAAAGGCTAGCACCTCTTAGCTTGTTTTAACTTCAACCAGGCATAACAGTCAAAAACAAGAATAAAAACACACCTACCTCATTGACATAGCAATACCTAAAGACAAAATGTTGCAAAAAAAGGAAGAAGAAAAGGGAAAATATACACCACTGACTATGGAAGTTAAAGAACTATGGCAACAAGAAAAAGTTACAATTATTCCATTACTCACATCAGTCTCCAACATCACATCATTTTTAATTTTATTTTTACAGAAAACCTTCAGAAATTAGGCCTACCAAAATCCACCTACACCAACATCCAGAAAGCAGTCATACTTAAAACATGTTCAGTAGTCAGGAAATTTGTTCATCTAGAAAAACCACCATGAGCAAGAAAAGAGAGATAAATAATGATGATGATGATAAGATGTTAATTTTTAAAAGATTTTTTTTGAAAAAAGGATGAACAACTATCAGCAATGGTTACAAAATATACTTCATGCCAATTACATCAAACAAATTGGAGAGAAAGGTCTATGGGTCCCTCCACTGGCCCCACTGCCAATATGCATGCACATCCATTCAGTTAAACAAGCAGGCACCCCATCCAGACATTATTACTTCAATACACTTAGCCACTGCCAGCACATAAACACACACACACACACACACACACACTCGGGATCACCCACTCCAAAATACATGCACACCACATCCATTCAAACAATCATGCACCCCATTCACCCGTACACTCTCTCACACACACCTCTTATCTTCTTATCTTACCGTATCTTCTTCTCTGGGAGGCGTTGGGAGTGGAAGCACAGGAAATGCATCTTTCTAGGCCCTCCCTTGCGGAAGATCTGGGCCTTCTCCTTGGCCGGCGCAATTGCACCAGCCAAGGCGAAGGCTAGATCATCACTGGGAGAGGCTGGAGCATGCGTTCCTGGAAGTCTGGGAATGCATCCTTCTAGGCCCTCCCCATACCAATCTGGGCCTTCTCCTTGGCTTTCCCCAGTAAATTGGGCCCCAGCCCCAGTTGCCCCAGAGAAGCCTCATTTTTCCAGAGGTCTCCGGGGTTTTCCAGATTATCTGGTCACCATACTTCTGTTTAATAAAATCTTTAACACACTCATTCGTGTGTTCATTGTATTCTGAATCCTAAAAAGGAAATATTGCCTCTTGTCAATACATGTGAATTGCTGTTTTTTGTTTTCTGTGATTCACCATTGGTTAAGGCTGGAAAAAAGAGAAGAAGCAAGTGATTGGGGGAAACGCTCTCCTGGTAGCCACATGGGGGAAATCAAGGGAACAGAAATGGAATTTGGCAAGATACTGAATTAATTGAGTGATAAATAAATATAAGGAATGGGCAGATCTGGAAGATAAATTAACAGAGAGGGGAGTAAATAAACTATTGGGAGTGCAATCAAGTGGAATGGATGCATATCATTAGTCAGTTTTCTTTAAAATGGTTCTTGTGTTGTAACATATGTGGTGTCAAAGAGTAATTGGATGTTTGTGTGTGGGGGGGGTAAGACCCCACCCCCTCTACTTTGTATAAATGTATTGGCTTGGGGTAACTCACTTCACCTTCAAGTATAACATCCTGTTTTCAACAGTTGCCAGCTCAATATGGCAGGGGTCCCCAACCTTTTTGGGCCTGTGGGCACATTTGGAATTTGAGATACTGCTGGGGCACCACCACACAATGCCTAATCGGTGAATTGCCGCCTTGGCATCTACTTTCACATCTATGGATCTTAGGCTAAATCTTATTCAGCAAAAAGGTTTGCTTGATGCCTATTGGACACCTCAACATCTCTTTAATATGGGATTGCCTAATTTAGCTAATTGCTGGCAGTGCAATATAGATAATTCTTCTTTTAAACATATGTTTTGACATTGTCCAGTAGTTGTTTCTTTTTGCGGGGAAGTTATTGCACAATATATTTTTTTTGTACTGGAACAGTCTTCAATATTCACTGATGTATATGTGCTTTTAAATTATTTAACTGCTTCTTGGGAATTAGTAATTGGTCGTCATAAATGGATTCTCTGCACTCTTTTGACAGCTAAAAGCCTGATATTACAACATTGGAATGATAAACACTTACAGTACCTCCTATAATGCCATGGATTAAGGAACGCCCCCTTAAAATGCATACTTATTTGGATTTTTGGTCCAAGTCCATATGTAATTGCTAGAGAGCTGTGTGTATTTCATACAAATCCATGTATGTATGGCAGTGACAGACTTTGTATTTCTGGGCGCAAAGATTACTGCAGATGCTGACTGCAGCCAGGAAATCAGAAGACGTTTACTTCTTGGGAGGAGAGCAATGACAAATCTTGATAAAATAGTTAACAGCAGAGACACCACACTGACAACAAAGGTCCGCATAGTTAAAGCAATGGTATTCCCTGTAGTAACCTATGGCTTCGAGAGCTGGACCATAAGGAAAGCTGATTGAAGGAAGATAGATGCTTTTGAACTGTGGTGTTGGAGGAAAATTCTGAGAGTGCCTTGGACGCAAGAAGATCAAACCAGTCCATACTCCAGGAAATAAAGCCAGACTGCTCACTTGAGGGAATGGTATTAAAGGCAAAACTGAAGTACTTTGGCCACATAATGAGAAAACAGGATACCCTGGAGAAGAGGCTGATGCTAGGGAAAGTGGAAGGCAAAAGGAAGAGGGGCCGACCGAGGGCAAGATGGATGGATGATATTCTGGAGGTGACAGACTTGACCTTGGGGGAGCTAGGGGTGGCGACAGCCGACAGAAAGCTCTGGTGTGGGCTGGTCCATGAAGTCACGAAGAGTTGGAAACGACTGAACGAATAAACAACAAAAATATTTTTAAAAAGGGGAATAAAATGGGAATACGAATAAAATATATATTTTCGGGCACCCATAGGCACCATGTTGGGGACCTATTTATGGGAGCTGGGTTGAGGAACCCTGCAATATGGAGGTTACAGTGTCAGATCAGGACTGAGAAGACTTGCTAAACCATGAGATTCACTGGGTGCCCATGGGCCGGTCACTTCCTTGCAGCTTAACTGACACACAGGGTTGTTGTGAGGAAGACAAAATGGGTATAGGGAAAAACATGTAGCCTATGATAAACTTTTAGAGGAATGGGCAGGACAACAATGTAATAAATAAAACATATCTGGGAAGTTTACAAGTTAGATATAAGGATAGTAGCATTCCCATGTTGCTTGATCCCACCATCTGGAATTCAGAGCGACAGAAGGCTGTTTTATTCTCTCAGGGTTTTTAAAAGAATCTTTTACAATATATTTCCCCATCTTTTTACAACTTTAAGTGTTATGTGCCCATGGACAGCATTTATTTTTGGAAAGTCTTTTTAATGTTTAATTCCTTAATGATATAGTACACATCATGTGCAGCTGAACTAACTTCCTTGAGGTATCTGCGCTGCACATAGAGCAGTAAGTAAAATGTTGACCACAGTTAAAAGCTGCAACGGAGCCACTGAAATACTGGAAGTGCAGAGAGCTGCTGAAAAACCATGCGCTATCACACACACACACACACACACACACACACACACACACACACACACATATATATATATATATATATATATATATATATATATATATATATCCCTTTGCCATTTGATATGGGGTGGGGGTGTTATTTAGGACATGGCACCAAGGCTTTGGAATTCTCTCTTTACTGAAGTACACTCTCATCCCTCACTGCTGACTTTCTGTCATTACTTCTCAGAGAATGTGTAGTTTAATGTGGAAACAAAGTTACCCTTGTGCTGGTTTGGGCGCTTCCTGGAATCATCTTCATTTCAAGATGCCTTCCTTAAGTGATCAACCACACTTATTTCTATTATTATTATTATTATTATTATTATTATTATTATTATTATTATTATTATTCATTGCTCTTGAATCTACTTAGATGTGCAGCAGTATATAAAAGTTTAAGTAAGTACATTGTAAATCAATATATTAGGGGAATACAGAGAGAAGGCTGGTGGTCTTCTCAGTGAGTTAGAGAAGGCAGTATATTGAATGTGGGAAATTATAAAGCCCCAGGATACAAAACTCTGCAATGATATTACTTGCCTTTGGTTTCATGAGGAATGGCTTGTATTACCAAGCATTATGGCCATTAAGGAAAGAGCAGCACTGAAATGAACACTGCATTTTAGGCCCCGTGGCCTTATATTTTTTAAGGTGCTACTGTTCATAAAAGTCCCCATATGGTACATATCTGAACCAAACGTTTGCATATGCTAGTGTGGTTATGGATGATACTTCTGGGAACCCTGTGGCTTACAAAAAGCAAAATTAAATATAAAGAAGAGAAACTGGTCTCTTGAGAGCATGTTGTTAGCTGCCTAGATTCAGGCAGGGTAAAAAAAAAACCATGGCCATTACTGTGGAGCATGGTTATTTAAGAACACTTTTAAACATTGTTGGGAAAGTATCAGTCCAAAGAAACGTGAATAAAGGGAAAAGAATTCACCAAAATGTCACGGACATCTTATAGGCGAGTCCTGTGTTACTATTCGTAGTCACATGAGAGTTCTGGAATGGTACCCAGTGGCTGCATAGATGGGAAATCTCTTCATACAAACAGATATTCTGCCCAACCTGTTCACAGATCATTGTCTAAGAGGATTTCTGGAATTATATAGAGCAGTCAATCACATGTGAGTTAAACAATGTAAATCAGTTGCAACAGACCTGAACCATCACTGGTGTTTTTTGGCCCAATTTGTTGGTTTGTTTATGAATTAGTGACAACAAAAAGGGCAAGTCGCATACAAGTAGAGACATATCAGGTTTCTAAGGATTGCCATTTGTCAAAGGCTCTTGAGTTCTGAAAGCCTCCTAGAGTGCAGAGAATGCCTTTGAAGATGGGGGAAATAATGTGTTTGGACAGTTATAAAAGATGCTTAATTATTCATACAGTCTCATTTCATACAGTCAATGTTGCATCTTTTTTTCTGTATTTATGCCAGCCTCCACAGATAAGGATTTTTTAAAAAGTATTTTCTTTCATATCCCTAGACCATTTCCTTGACAGAAGTATGTTTCGCTATCATGATTAGAGTAAAAAAATGTATAACAGGCAACTTTGGAGTAAAGGCCCCATTGTCAACACTGGCTCAACAACTGAAGCATCAAAATCTTATTAGAGATAAGTGATAGGCTGCATTGTTGAGCATATTTTGGAGCAGCTATGACAAGAATGCACTCTTCTCCTTCTCAAGACTGGAATAAGGAAGGTTGATATAGTGGATATTAGCCATTATAAATTGCACTATTACTTCTTACAAATAACAGTACACTGGCAGAAAACATTTCTTCTAATTAATATACTCTAGTGTAGGGGTAGGCAACTTGGTTTCCTCCAGATGTTTTGAACTACAACTTCCAGAATCCCTGACCATTGGCAATATTGGCTGGGAGTTGTAGTCCAAAAACATCAGGAGGGGGCAGGTTGCCTTCCCCTGCTCTCGTGAACATGCCTAGTCGTAACTGATGTGACATGGAAACACACACATACACATCTGGATTTACTTACAGTCCAGCGGAGGCTGATGGCTCCGATGTCAGTAGGTTAATGCATTCCCTTAACCATTTTATGGTTAAGCAGCATGGTTTAGCAGCATGGTTTAATTCCATACAAATCTATTTTATTATTTAGAGTATTTTTATCCCGCACCTCAGCCAAAAGGCTCTCGGAACGGCTTACAATGTCTCAATAAAGAAGACAGTCCCTACCCTCAGGCTTACATTCTAAAAAAAGACATGACACAACTTTAAATCTCTATTCATGGGTGCTTCCAGATGGGCATTTCCTCATGCCATTTAGTCATTTCTCTTCCACTATTAGCTACAAGCAGAATTGCAATTGGATTTACACACTGCAGCGTTGCACTTCTCCTATACATGCATTCTGTTATGTTCTACCCTCACTAGTGTGCATGACTGTATGAACAAGCAATCTGAGCAGCCAATTTTAAACCACCCCTAACCACCCACCCAGCAATCTTTCTTTTTTTTAAAAAAAATTAGTATGTCAAAATAAAACTTCTTCAAATACATAAAATTCTAGCAGTACAATCATGTACAGTACATGTGGAGATAACACTACAGTTCCATTCCTCAAAAAACAAAACAACACTACAGAGATTTGATGAAGACATTGTGTGGATCTCCAATAAAAACTGACCATGGGATGCCCATTCCATATTAAATGCCTAATGTGGAAGCATCAAGGTTTGAAATAGTGTTCCACAAAGACTATGTGCTTCATACACAAATTCTATCTCCAGAAGAGAGAGAGAGAAATAATCCTTTGCAAGAAAGAACTGTTCTTAATATCTTTCTTAAGTATACTATTTAATACTTTCCCAACACTGCACTACTCTGGCTTTGTTGGGGATCTGTAATAGTCAGTCCTATGTTTATGTAGGTTCAAACAAAGATTCAGCTAATGAAAGAGATGCATGCTAAGCACTTTCATGAATCAGTCTGCCTTACAGCTTCCATCTGCTCTTAAATGTTTCCCAGAAAACATACACTGTGTCACCCTTTTGCATATTTCCATTGCCCTATCCTAAACACACTTAGGCTGCTGACAGATTAATGCTTAGTTCACTTGAGGTATACATTCTTCAGGTCTTACACATGTTCTTATAAGGAAATGGAACTCAGTAAGCACTTAATCACAAGTTTGGGTAATGTTATTGTACTGAAAACAATGCCTTAACTTTGCTTCACTATCAGACTAAGGTATCTCTGTATAAGCCATAGCTGTCACCAGTGCCGCCATGATCCCAGGAAACTGAGTAGCTTTTGTAATTCTTAATTAAACAAGGTCTACTGAAAATTTGCCAAGGGATGGCTAATGGTCCAAAAATGGAAAGATGGGGAAAACCTGGAAGTCACCAAATACATTGTTTGTAGCCTAATTTATTTTTATCTGAATAATTTGTTTTAAAAGGATGACAGTGAAATGGAAACTAACACTCAAACACAGTGCAGTAGATATTAACACTATGAGATTTAGGGCCTCTTTTCACAATGCAGCCACAGTACATTTGGGCTGGTACACTTTGCGCTAGCTGCTGCTTCTGAACAGTCTTCAAGAGCAGACCCAAGTAGAGTGCATTACATGCTTCTTGAGACTATCAACAATAGTATGCTCCTGTTCTCCAAAAAGAAATATTGCTGGGAGGTAAGATGTACCAGATAGTCAACAATTTACTAGCTTGGTTAAAGTGGGATCCAGGAGTTATCTCAGACTTAGACACATTGGGGAGGGGGGATATTTCAGTGGTAGAGTAGATGCCTCACATCAGAAGGTCTCAGGTTAAATATCTGACATCTCCAGGTAGGGCTAGGAAAGAATCCCGGAGAGGTGCTGCCAGTCAGTGTTGACAATACTGGGCTAGATAGACTAATGATTGGACTCCATGTAAGGCTGCTTCCTATGTCCCTATGTACCTCACACATTATTTAAGAACTTTTATCACAGACTGAATATTCACGTATCATCACTAAAGAAAAGTAAATGAATGAGTATGCTAACCAGCATGATAACCCTTAATACCCTTTCTACAGGTTATACCGTTTTTGTATAAGGTCCAATTGAGCTCTTAGAAACATACCCCACCTTAATCTGATATGAAAATCACATTGTGATAAGTAATATTCCCAACAGATATTGAAAACAGTCGAGGTTTCAGTCTTTGGGGTATGAGGGTAGAGAAGGGGAAATGGCTCTGCTTGTAGAACCAATCTATAGCATTAAAACTACTACTCCCTTTTTGATAACTGTCCAAACCTGGGTGTGCTACCTAGAAGGCAGACACACCAGAGAGACAATATGCAGACCAGTTGTGTCCAGAGTCAAGACAGAAAAGTGAGAGATAAGGAGAAGGTATGTAGGCAGGACATTATCTTCTGAAGAGATATCATATGCTTTCCATCCTAAAATGCTAAATGGGTAATATTGGCTTAGGGTTTAAAAGCCATTTGAAAAAAGCAGAGGCATCGAGTTAAATATAGCGGGCAGCCATAAAACGAGTTCCCTATGATAACCTATCTCCATTTCTTGACATGAACCAGCAACCTGTATGCTATGATCATCAGCCATGCTCCATAACCCTGTGACCTTTTGTGAAATCTCTGGGGAAATGACATGCGACTTGAGAGGGCACAGGGTTTAAACAATGAAACCCTCAGGCAGCGCAAGGCACAGTATTTTTCCACAGCCAGGGAACTAAATGTCCTTAAAAAAAATAAAAAGGAAAAAATAAAATTAAAGAGTGTTTTTTAACTTTAAAAAATCAGATCAGATGGTACTGGAAGAATTCAGAGTAAGCTTCAATTTAAAATATTGTAACGGGTTACTCTTTGTGGAGTTGATTTTTGTTATTACTATATATTGTTTCTAAAGAATGGATTATAAAGCAAAACTAATCAAGTTATAATAAAGAACAATAATACTGATTTCCCCCCAATATAGTAGTGATAAATTTCTCTCTCAATTTATGACTTTTCCCCATTTCAAGTTTACGTTGTGTTTTTGCTAGTGTGGTAGAATTTGGTAACAGCTCTACAAGCATGCCCTTTTGCTAGAAAAGAACAGATTGAACAAGCAAAACTGCTTTGCGATGCTTAGGCATGTGTGTACAAGCAAAACTTGAGTTCATCAAAGTTCTCCAAATTCAATTTCAAAATTCAACTTTTTCCTTTTCACATGAAAATTACTGCAGATTTTTGTACATATTTCCCCAAATATACACATCAATTGCGCATATCTTTGAAATGCACGCCTTCCTTTCTCATTGATTAAAGGGTGTTTGTGCACATTTTTCAAAAGTACAAATGTGCACGCTGTTGAACACTTTTTGGGGGTCCATGAATCACATTGCAGGCTCATAAATATACAGATTTCAACCACAGATTGCATTCGAGACCATGTTCAGAATATGCAAACTGGGTGAATCCTGATTAAAAATGTACTGAGGTGGATTTCTCATACATCCCTTGCTATGCTATACTTCCAGCAGTGGGCTTTCATTTCTATCCATTTGCAACAGACTTCAAAAATATCTAGCCAAGGTAGCTGTAATATACACTAACTCGTTGTAGTATATTGCTTTTAGGAACACACCTGAAAGACTACGGAAAGGCAATCATGACATGCCTGCTGGCAATAATGAGTTTTCTTTTATTCTGGATTTCTCCCCTACCCCCAATCTTTGAGACCCAGTTGATAGGTCCTGTGCATAACACAGCTGGGGAAAGCTGATGGTATTGTTCTTTAGTAAGTGTTTTCAGTTGTGACTGTTTAGGGCAGAGCTGAAGGACCTGTGGGACTTCTTGTGGTCGGACTAAAAGTCCATCCATCACCTCTGATCATTGCTGGCTGGGGTGATGGTATTTGGACTCCAACAACATCAGGGAGGCCACAGGTTCTTTATCCCTGGTTTTCCATATGTATGTTGCTGTTTAAAATGTAATAAATAAATAAATAAATACATATGCTGGGTTTTTTTTTAACTGACCCCAGAATAGCTGTTTTAAATGGATATTGCTGTTTTTATGCTTTTGATGGTTTAAAATTTCTGCATATTTGTTTTTAATGTTCACTGTTCTTAACTTTTGTAAACCGCCTAGAGAGCTTCGGCTATTGGGCGGTATATAAATTAAATAAATACTATATAATAATTTGTGAGTGAAGC
This sequence comes from Elgaria multicarinata webbii, assembly GCF_023053635.1. Taxonomy (NCBI): domain Eukaryota; kingdom Metazoa; phylum Chordata; class Lepidosauria; order Squamata; family Anguidae; genus Elgaria; species Elgaria multicarinata. The sequence continues at coordinate 54,239,625 of NC_086174.1, read as the reverse complement.
GCCCAGCATAGAGAAACACTCATAGATAGCCACTCAAAATTGTGGATCACTGTGTGGAACGGCCACCACATGAATGTAATTTCATGTAACCTCCAGGTGCTGACCATCTATGCGAATTCATTCATTTAATTTCCTTAGTAAATTTCTATCCTGTCTTTTCATGAATTAAATAGTGCTAAAGGCCAGGATTTTGCTTAGAGGAATCTGTGTACAAGGGCAAATTGTTCACAGACAGGTAATAAGAATATCAGATTGATGGCATATTTTTGGTATCAAAAAAGGGTTTACCATTCATATTAGGGCTTCCATTTTCTCCCTCTATGTCAGCAACCAGATATGCCTGGATCCCTAAATACCCTGCTTTCTCACCTTGACTGCTCAAGCTATCCTGCTAATCCTCCACTTCCTTTTTTTCTTCCTCCTCCTCTAGACTGACATTTCAGGAGTTATTTCTAAGTCTCATATGATCTTCTGGTTATGGTTTTGCCTAGTATATTACAGTGTCCGAGGACAAGTGCTAATGATGTTGTGCTAGCATTGCTTTTTCCTGTTGCGCTAGCAAGCACTAGTTACATTGCATAAGCGTTGGTTTACACTAGTATAACATCACTAATGTTAGTGCTGAAACACTGTTGGATAATATTGCTTATTCTCAAATAGAAGAAAGCACAAAGAAGGTCATGACACTGAAGTGTGGATAACAACGCAATTTTCATTCACAAATGAACATATGAAGCTGCCATCTAGGCCCAGTATTACCTATTCTGGCTGGCAGCAGCCTCAAACAGAGATTCCACCCCTCCATCTCTGCTATCCAAGTTCCTTTTAACTGGAAAGGTCAGGTACTGAAACTGGGATCTTGTGGTCTACCTCTGAGTTATGGCACTGATATTATCCATTCCCATTCAGTAATTCCAGCCTCAAAGAGGCCAGTGCCTTTGGAGGTAGTAACACACACATTCTTCATTTATCTGAGTTCAGAATCTGCTTCAGTGGAATCAAAAAGCATTCTCTCATAAGTCACATTTTTGACACATATTTTTCACTGCAATAAATTGTGAGATCCTAGAGCTTTCTTCCTCTCTCTCCAGTCATTGATAGTCTGGCACCCAGTCTTGCATTTAATGATATCTGGATGCTCCCTGCAGACTATAAATAAGAAAGCCATTCTGCAAAACCCAAATAAGAAATATTTACTTCCTTCTTCCCTTTCTTTCACTACTTATTTGAAATTACTCCCTTTGTCCATTATTTCTTTGTCATTTCAAGAGAATGCAGATGAAGACTGATGTTTGATATGGAAGTTTTCCATGAGGCCAAAATCATTGTGTTTACAAAATTGTCTTTAAAAAGATCCACAATTCACAATCACAATAACTGACTTGCTGAATACTTGAAGAAGTATTTCTCCCTATACCAACCTGCCTGTGACTTAGGAACTTCAGGGAAGACTCTTTGACAGGAGGAGCCCAGTTTGTAGGAATTAGGCATGTGGCGGCAGCCCTTCTCTGGAATGACTTCCCCGATGAAGCTTGCTTTGACTTTTATTTTGACATTGCTTTATGATTTTACTGAATGATACAGTGGCATAGTTTGGTTTTATGCCTCTTGTGTAGTGTATCTTATATCTTCGGATGAATGGCAGATTAAAAATACTTTAAATAAATAAATAAAGGGGGGGGAAATAGACGGTTAAAAAGACTGCAAGTTGTAATAAAATCTGCTTTTGCATAATTGTAGATATTCATTCCACAGCCAATTTCAGACATGGCACAATCCTGGAAAATACATACATAGATTTAAATAAGGTCATCAGCTAAAATATATATAAATATAATATGTTTATAAATATATTGAAACTTGTCTGTATTATACTTTCCCAGGCCTTTTAATTCTGTTAAAGCCTGCTAAGCTTGTTTTAGTCCATTTCTTATTCCATACTCCTCAAATTTTATGCTGCATCATATTTTACTGTCATTCCTACTGTTAAAGTTGTTGAAATTTTAACTTGTTTTTTTTATCCTGTAAGTTGCACTGAGAACTTTTTGTTTCTGTATGATCTATAAATGCAGTAAATAAATAACTAGATGATAGATAGATTAGATAGAAGACAGATAGATTGGAGAATGTATATTGTGGCACTTCTATGGTTTGTTTGACTTGAGGAATCCATTTGCGAACATTAAAATAATTTTAATAATATTTAATTTAAAATACGTAACATCACCATAATTATTATAATTTTTCTTCCTTCTCAGATATGATACTTGATGCTATAGTTCCTTGAAATGAAAGGCAACATTGCCAAAAAATACCAACATAAATTAAAGTGGTTAGTGAATCCATTATGGGGAATCTCAAAGAGAAACAACCTAGAGGGGATCTACACTAGTATATGGAACGTTGTTTTTACAGTCATTGAACGTTTTGTTTTTGAACGATTTAAACGTAGCAGTTTTTAAAACGTTTACTTACTTTTCTCTTTCCATGGGAATGCATTCCTTTTGGCCACACTAAGAAAATAAATCCGTTTGTTCTAGGTTCCCCGTCTGCCAATTTCCCCTCCCACTTCCTCTTCTCTCCGAGACAATCCTCCACCTACAAACAATCCAGAAAGCAGCCTCCCAAAAGTGAAACTGGAAGTGTCTGCAAAAAAGAGGCTTGAAAGGAAAAAACGGTTCCAACTTTGGGCACGGAAATTATATAAACATGCCCCCCCCCCCCGGAATGCGATTGGCTAATTAAGAACTACAGGAAACCCATTTAGTACGATGAAATCGGCCACATCATACCAAATAGAACAACTTATTTCAGAGAAGTTCAAAATAAAAACCGGAGAACAGACAACAATAAAACGTCACAAACTATACGTCATGTGGCAAAATACTACCAAACGCACACTTAAAAACGGTAAGACATGCTCTAACTTGACTAGTGTAGGTCCCCTCCTAGACTTATAGACTGGTCACAGTGCATGCTTTGTCAAGAGCCAGACAATAGTGATTTGCACTGATCTGCAAATAACATTAATGACGCATCACACAATGTAGGTTATGTTATCTTGGCCAACCATCTCAGAATTCAAAAACAGTCATGCACTACCCACCGATGTTAATACAAGTAGGGCTTGTATGAAGGCTATGGTGAAATGGAAAAAAACAGGTGTTGAATTACATCTGTACCCAGAGTATTGCTTATTGATTCTTCATGGATCATTCTTTATGGATCATGGGTCAAAAGTCATGGCATGATTATTCAACCAGTTCCCACAACTTCGTAGCGTCTTGGTTTTTGAAAATAAAGTTAAACACCTACTGGAAATACAGCCAAATACCAGAATAACAGACTTCAGATTTCTAATGTATGGGAAACACTGTAGAGATATTATATAACCTTGGTCTGTCAATGCCTGAGCCACCTCCCATGCTGTTCTGAAGAGTTCCCCAACCTGCAAAGCAGATGCGGGGGGCTGCAGGAGAAAAGAGCAACCAACAAAATCCCTCCCTGCTAAAAGAAGCCTCCACTAGATCAGAGAGCCTTCCATCAATGGATAGACACCAAAGTGATAGAACCCTTAGTTTTAAAAAAAACACCTGTTACATTACTGCTGTCTGTATATTAGGTAGATTGATTATTTTTCCTGTGTATGCAGAAATAACATGCAGCAAAAAATTACAGACTCTTCCATTCCCAAAAGAAAAATACCACCATTATATGGCTACCATATTGAATCTGTGCATTTTCCAGAATGACTAAACATTTGAAATCAAATGAATAACTGATTATCCACAAGCTTGCAGAACAGGACATTTTAGTCTCAATTTGTAGTTTTCTTATCAGCAATTTCAGTTAATATCCCAATTACACCATTCTAGGAAAAACCTACACCCATAAGGATTACTCACTGGCTCACAAGCATTAATGTTTAAGCACTAGCAGCCCCTAGTGGTAACATACTCTCTTCCATTTGATTTTCTTTGTTGTAGTGTTTTTTTAAAAAAAAGAAGGAAGAAAAAATGTCAACAATTCAGAAATGTCTTAAATCTGTCATATTTAGATCTATTTAGCTGCTCTTAGCTACTGCAGCTATCACACACCCTAAAAACAGTTTTATATGGTGAGGAAAAATACTGAATCAAATTGCCTCTCTCATGATGCAAACTAAATGCATACATCCAGAAAATAATGCTCTACAGCTAATAATGGTTATTCACTTTGCTACAGGAAGACACATTAAACATATAAATTGGCTGTGCATAAACTGGAACAAATATCAGATTTATTAACCAATCACTGATCCATTCAGATATTTTACAGGCTAGAAAGAACTTCTCCTTTAAGAAGCGTCTGACTTTATTTCACAAGACCATTATGAAAATTCAGCAAATTTGTTTTCCGCAGTGTATGATAGATTAATAGTCTGTGTGTCCACGTTGCCTATTTTCTTTAAGTGGGCTCTACAACATATGGAGAGGGAGGGCTCCTGTTCAGGGTGCCAGCAGCGAGCTAACCATCCCATCCCATCCCATCCCATCCCATCCCATCCCATCCCATTCTCCTCCTAGTTCCAACAGCATTCTGTGGCCACTGGACATCCTCAGTCCTCACTGGGCTGTTTTTTTTCACCATGCCATGGTTTATTTTCTAAGATCTTTGTATTTCTACAGTGAGGTTTTCCTGCACCTGTTGATGTCTCCCTCTTGTACCTGCATGTTGCCTACATAAAGGTCCACACCTGGAGTATGAGTTTGCTATTGTTATATAGAGTTCCAGTCAGGCTTTTATTACTTCTTCTTTTCTTAGACTTGATGAAATAAGAAACAATACTATGAAATGGCCAATGGGGAGGCTCTATGCAGTAGGACTATGCTAGGATGACTCTTCAATTTAAAAAAGCCCAAGACTCTAAAATGCTAACCTTGTAGCAGCACCTAAAACTGCCAATATTCTATGTCATGGATGTCCACGGAAATAATTTGGGCTCACTGGCCTCAATCTCTACAGTCTGTATGCCACTGGCACCTCTACCCCTTGGACTATTACATGGTGCTAAAGAGAAACAAGAAGGCCGCAAGGGCCTGGGAAGTGTCTGTATGGGTGGCTTGTCACATGTAATTGTATTCTGTATTTTGGAACTAACCTGCAATGAACAGCTTTAATTTGTCAATTTAACAATACAGTAAGAGTCTAGACAGACAGACAGTTGTAATGTGTTCATTAAACAACAATACAGTTGGACTCTAAAGAGAGACAGATCTGAGAGGCAAACACTCTTCCCACTGCATTCAGTTTCCACTACTCATACACTGGTCAGTCCAATTAAGGTGGTTGTGTAATTGACAGTGGTGGAGACCAATGTAGTAAAACTCTGTATGGTCTCCTGAATTCTATAGGGTCCTTTTAAAACGTGGTCCATGCTGCTTTAAAAGTGGAATTCTGGCAGTTTTTAATTACTAAAAAGAACCTCCTTCATTTCAGAGGTCAATAAATATTTATCAGAGATGAATCTACAACAGAAAGCAAACTATTGGACATTTTAGAGAGATAACTTAACATGTCCTTTAAATAAATACCAGGACTGGCTACAGATGATGGTTAAACGAAAACCTAGCAACAATTGCAATGAAAACATGTCTTCAAAAACTGCACTTCGCACACTGCAGCTGTTGTCAACCCTGCTGATCACATAATGGAAACGCACACCGTAAGTACAGCCCCTGAAGTTAAAATGGTTTTAGACAAATTCCTTAGTCCCCTATAAAGGTGGACATACCACCTCCTATTTGTATGGATGGCTTGTTTTTCAGGTTATTCCCTGCAGATAACAATATGAATATTTTTTCCCCTAGGAATTGAGAAAAGGAAAATAGATAGCTGTAATGGAACTGCAGGAGCAGTCAAGCAGTAGATTGATTCAACTGGAGAAATTCAATGCACCCCAACAGATTTCCTAGGATTTGATATCCTGCTGCTTCAGGCACAACTTCTTGTAATGAGAAACTGAAGGGTTTTTTGTCAGGTGCGTCAAACCTTGTAGTGATGGCTTGTAGGTAAAAAGAACTCAGACTGAAAATGTCTCTCCTCAGGAAATGCTTTTGCACCTGGTGAGACTAAGAGCACCGACTTCAAGGTACAAGAGAGGTCAGCAGCCTTCCCGTGGCAGTAACATTCCATCAAAGGCACTTTAACAGAACATGCCATTTGTGTGTAGATATACCGGAAGAGGGAAGGGAGTAATCAACTTGGCTGTAATAAGTAGTTTGAAAACTATGTCACACACCACTAAGCGAACAAGGAAACAGATATTAAAATGATTGATAAAATTATAATTGCTTTCTGCTACAATCCTTTCTGTACCGTAGAAGATATAGAGTATTAGGGTGACCATATGGAAAGGAGGAAAGGGCTCCTGCATCTTTAACAGTTGTATAGAAAAGGGAATTTTAGCAGGTGACATTTGTATGCATGCAGCACCTGTTGAAATTCCCTCTTCATCACAACCGTTAAAGCTGCAAGAGCTATACTAGAGTTACCAGATACAAAGGAGGACAGGGCTCCTGCAGCTTTAACTGTTGTGATGAAGAGGGAATTTCACCAGGTGCTGCATGCACACAAATGACAACTGCTGAAATTCCCTTTTCAATACAACTATTAAAGATACAGGAGCCCTGTCCTCCTTTTCATATGGTCACCCTATAGAGTATTATTGTCTTGGAGCACAGTCATTACAGGTTAAAGGCTAAAAGAAATAGAGTTGAATAGAAACAAGAAAGAAAGAAAATAAATTAAAAAGGAAAAGGCATTTTAAGTGGATATTGTCATCCCACTCCCCCCCCCCAAAGCAGTGGGTGAGATCTCCTCCTTCACAGGAAACTTGTTTTCATGGAAATTACCATGAAGGCCAGTGCAGCGGCTATCTGCACTTTTGACACAGCAGCAATAACTAATTTTGTGATCAGGTACTTAATTTTGTTCATGCCCTTTTCTAAACAAATTAGAAAACATTTTGCTTTTCACTATAACTGCCTAAGAGACAGTTTTGCCATGGACTCCCTCATCGGTTGCCCTGAGGGAAATTAGCATCTTCAGCTCAGCACTTTGCTTATAAAATGAAACTGTTGTTTTCCAGGGAAACCGCATTGTTACAGTTACTGATTAAAGGTAGAGCTAGGCAAATAGAGAGAAGGCCAGCATGCAATGCAATGCAATCACTTGATTGCCCAAGCGTTGGGACTGCATATCGTCGACAAGAGGTAGGGTGGTCGGGCACCTGCAGAGGGCCCACACCCAGCAAAGGCCCCCTGACAACAGCCTCTTGGACTTGCTTCTCCTCTTCATCATTGCCACCTGCTTGTTGCCCTGCCACGGGAAGGCTGCCTTCCCATGGCACTCTGACCCAGACAAGGGTGGTGATGAGAAGAAGGAGCAGTAGATGCCACTGCCTACTTGCTCCTTGGCTCCCTGCCTGACAGACGAGCAAGCAACTGGTAGCAATGACAAGAAAGAGAATGAGAAGCAATAGCAGCTGGTGACAATGGTGGTGAGAAGTTAAACTTACAGAAGGTGGGCGGCCTCTGAGGGTGTCTTCCCAATAGCCTTAAAAAAAACCTGCAGCAGGCACTGTCTCGTGGCTGATTCCTAGCCATTCCTAATTTTGAAATGTTTTCAAAGACATGACAGCTTTCACTTTTGCCAGGACAGAACCCTGAGAAGACAGAGAGGAAACATTGCCTGCCACCTCAGAATGATCTCGCAATGCCTAGGAACAGTATTGTCAATACTGATTCCTCTGAAGTTTCAGGCAGGATTCTTTCCTAGCTCTATCTGGAGGTGCCAGAGATTGAACCTGGGACCTCCTACATGCAATGCTTATAAACATTTACACCAACTTTCTGAAGTTCACTGTCTCAAAAGCCAGTATCTAGCCAAAAGTAGTTTAGTAACTTTCCACACCATAATAAAATCAATATGAAAAAGAAGTAGTCATATTCATTGGGCAACTTTACACCATTAAATTATGTCAACTTCTGCTTTCAACCATGTTATTTGAATATTTCTTATTCCCAACAACATACCAAAAATCCATTGAGTACCAAGATGTGATTTCCTTTCCTTGAGTAAATACATCCAAAAGTGCTAAAATGCTCCTCCCTCAATTGTCACCAGCAGCAGCCATTCCAACAAGATGCAGCAGAAAGAGATGTGAAATGCAAGGCCATTTCACCAGCCCTGTTGAAAGACCACCTTTTTTTTTTTTACCACCCTGTTTTCATTTTCTGTCTTCTCTTTTTAGATTGTAAGACTATGAGCATGGACTATTTTGTATGTATTGATTGTATATAAACACCCCACCAGCCTTTCTGATTGAGGAGTGGGATAAAAATTCTTAAAATAGTAATACTAATTATTATTATTATTAATAATAATAATAATAATAATAATAATGATGATGATGTCAGTGGTAGTACTTGACTATACTAATTCTGAGGTTGCCCATTGTGCCGTAGGACTGTATGACAAGTCTCCTTTAAGTTCAGCCACTTGTTGGAACTGGGCCCAGTATTTCTCTTGTTAATTATCGATCCAGCCTGATTAGGATCAGGTATGTTACTCTTTTGCCTTCCTCTTGTGACTAACGCTGATAAAGGCTGTAGAGGTTTTGATCCCTTCAGACCGGAGGACAGTTGGTAGTTGGACGGACTTATATGCTGAACCCTGGTTCCCCTCCCAACCAAAAAGGTGGGAGAACGTGAGGTATTCCCTGGAGACTGGTGTAAGGGAGTACATACAGATTTCAAGCAGGATAGTTAGAGGGAAAGCTTAGGTTTGTTTTCTCTTCTGGTTTTGTACAAATGTTTTTATTAATAAATATCTGCTTTTCTTCTAATTTGATGGGGAAATAAGGTTTCTGACCAAGAGCCCAGGAAAAAGCTTTTCTTTCACCCTGTAGCCTAACAACACTGGAACACTACCAAGTTATTTGATTTAACTTTGAACAGATGGTTGCTGCATAAAGCTCTGTTACACCCATCATTGTTTTTGGCTCAGTTCATACAACACGTTTCTCTGCACAGTGGGAAAACTCCACTCAACGGTTGAGTTTGTAAGGGGTACTCACCACACAACATGTTCCAACTCCAACGTTGTGTAACTGTGGGCTACCACGGAGTTGAGTAAAATCCATTGCGATGTTTGATTAACAGTTCCTCCGCCCTCTCTTCTCCCCCAGTCCTTCCGATGGTATCCCATCAGCCATTGCTACAAAAAAGCAACCCCAGCGGCTCTAATAGATCGGCACTCCCTCCTTTCACCACTCTTGCCAGAGAACTCTGCATCCAGTGGGAAAAGTCCACTCAACACAACGGGAAACTTCATGGAGGCAGCCACACAACACGCAACATAATGGTTGTGCAGGAACTCTCCTCTGCACAGTGTGGATATTCAGTGTGGAGTGTTTTCTTAAAAAACTTCACCGTGAGGTGGCGTTTTCCCTCCAGACAACACATTTCTCAACGGTAGTGTAAAACCCTCACCGTGGAGTTCTAAAACAAACGTTGAGAAACACGTTGTGTGAACTGAGCCATTTTCTTTTAAAAATATATAGTTGTATGAACGAGAGAAAACAAATATGGAGGGAAAGAGTGCAAAGCTGCAGATATGTCTTTGATCATCCTGGTCTTTTGGCTACATTGCTATACTATACAGTCACTACCTGTTTTAAAGGAAGAGCCTTTTTTTTTTGTTCAGACCACATCAGTCAAAGTTAATTAGACACTAGGATAAAATCAAACAGCATCAGAAGAAGGTAAAGAAGAATATGCCAAAGCCCTGTTGAAAACATTGTCTCATAAAAACTATCTAGAACTATAGAGGTTATTGGAAAGTAGACACAAAAGAAAGGATATTTCATTTACAGTATGATCAGATGCCCCAATACATTTTAAGCAATGGGCAACTCAGTAACAGCAAGGGCAGATACAGTGACCTTATTTTTTAAATTGCAATTTGCCCGTATACCAGATGATGTCTGGTTGGAAAGTTGGATGTGCTGCTTAAAAAGGCACCACTAATTACCAAACAGAAGGTTTGATATCACAGAATGGTCAGCAAGTGCAACTTGTATGAAACTCACCATATCCCTGCTTTTCTCAGAATGAAGGATACTATATTAGGATGCATGAAAGCCTTGGGAGAATTGACAGCTGCTTCTTATATACAGAAAATTGAATATTTACATATAAATAGATATCTGTAGCTGACTATTTGTCTGCTTAAGGGAACGACTGCACAGCCCTGCAGTCTGACACGGCTGTGATGACCAAGGATTTGGGGGGGCCTGGTTTCACTGCATGCATGATCCAATCTTCTGTAAATGCATAAAGGCCTGTTATATTCTGCACATTCTACCTTATTGTTTAGTACAAATTGCATTCATGTCCTGCTTGTGAGTCCTGCTTGTCCTAGCTTGCGAGAGCAGCTAGTTGGTGACTGGGTGAACAGAATGCTGGACTAGATAGACCCTTTGTTATGGTCTTATGCCTATGAAAAATGCAACAGGTCACAGTATACCAGCAGAGTTTTTTTCCTTTCAAATCTGTGATGAGAACCATCACCCTTCTTCTTGGTCAAGACCACCCAGAAAGTACAGAAGGCACCCTTCTTCCCTGGACAGAAATGGATGCTTGTAATAAATCATTGTAATTCTAGTGCTCACCTGTATGGTTCCAAAGTTCTGATGCCATAATGCAAAGCTTCCTCCAAAAGGCCAAGGTTTATGCAGGCATCCATGGCTAGGTCAAGTACTTTCAGCTGGTAGATGTTCATGTCTGGGAGACGAGTGGTGTTGTTCTTTAGTAATGTCTGGCATATCATCAGAACCTGCTTCCACTCTATCATTTATTTTGGTCAAGGATTAATCCATAACATAATAATCAAATAAAAACAAAAGCATATGGGACAATCACATTAAATCAAGACATCCCAGTATCCCATTTAGTGTTTCAACTTGAAAATATCTTTTATTATTTAGGGTTAACCAACTCTCTTACATAGAAGTCTCAATGTAAGAGACTCAATGTAAGGAGGGCCTTCTCTACTGTGGCACCCCAGCTGTGGAATGAACTCCCTAAGGAGGTTCACCTGGCACCTACACTATATTCTTTTAGACGCCAGGTGAAGACCTTTTTATTCTCCCAGTATTTTAACAGTCTATAAACTAATTTTAACTTTGCTGTTTTAAATTTGTTTTTCTGCACTGCTGCTGATTTTATCTTGGTTGTGCTTTTATATTGTATTTTATATTATGGTTTTATACTGTTGTTTTATACTTTGAATGGTCTTAATTTTTGTGAACCGCCCCGAGAGCTTCGGCTATTGGGTGGAATAGAAATACAATAAATAAATAATTTTCCCAGTAAAGTGTAAAAGTAAGTTGATAAGAGAATATTTTATTGTGATAATATGAAGCTGATATTAACTCAAGCCATAATGAATTCTTGGTTTCTGAAGCATTATTTTCTTAAAATAACTGATCTTTTTCTGGTAATCCTTTCCTGCTTTAATGTCTCTACAAAATTAAAATCCAGCCTTTGGATACGTAATTGTCCTTTCTTTAATGTATCAGTTCTGACGAAAGGAGTGGTTTTTTTCCGTCTCTAATTGACCAAGATGGAGGAAAACTGCTCTGGGCTCACAGATAAATGGTTTTAGATTAGTGATCTATGTGATAAAAAGCCACTGCTATGATCCAATTATTAAATATTTCAAAAGCTCCTTCACTATGTTAGCATGCAACACAAAAGGTCTTCATGTTCATATGAATCAGTTTCACACAATAGTAAACTGTTCAGGTCTTTATCACATTCAGTTAGCAAGATATATTTTGTGAGTTTCCCAGCTGCTATTAATATTCACATTAAATGTATTACTGAGATTGGCAGAGGTAGGGTGGGTTGAAGGAATGGGACAGAGTAGACAGTGATCTGAAAAACAAGAATCTTTGGGAAAAGAAGCACCCAACACAGAGGGCTGGGAAAGAAGAAGCAAATGAGAAAGACAGAGCAAGGGCAGCAAGAGCTGTAGACTGTGGATAAATATTTTATATAGAAAAGATATGGAAGATCTGTTGAACCACCCAGTTTACTAATTTAACAGTGCAATTGTGAGCATCTCAACTCACAAGTAAGCCCACTGGGTTAAACGGGGTTCAATCCCAGATAAATGTGTATAGGATGGTAGAGCAATTATATACATGGCTACTCAGAGGTAAGTCCCACTGAATTCAATGGGGCTTATTGCCAGGGAAGTGGGTGTTGGATTGCAGCCTAAATGGCAAAAACACTTGCACAACTCAGTGGTTTGCACGTGTGCATTTGTGTGTGCAGGATGGTGGTGTATGTGTGCTATATATATATATAGAGAGAGAGAGAGAGGTGTGTGTATTCCTTTCGCATATGTCTTGGTGAATTCTTATGTTTTGAAACTTATTTATAATATCTGGCATTTTGTTTTGCAAGGCTGAAGCAAAAGAGGCAGAATGGCCTCTGCTAATGATGTCTACATAACGTTTGATAAAGAGAGTGAAAGACAGAAAGACTGAGGAAAATGTTTAAGAACCAAAGTATTTCCATCATCTAGAGATGACCACCAGCAGACCTAATTTGCTTTCTCTGGTGTTCTCTGTTTTAACCTGTGTTTTAAGTTAATTTAATTTAACTAGCTGCTCTTCCTTGATTTTTATATGGTTTTATATTGTTTATTACTTTTTGATTGTGGATTTTATTGCTAGCTCCTTTGGGCATATTATATGGAAAGGTGGGGTATATTTAATAAATAAATTAAGCAACCAACCAACCAACCAGAGCAAGTTCTGGTTAAAAAGGAAATCTAATTGCTGTTAACCATTCATCTTTGGCATTGAAAGGATACCTTCTTGTGACTTTGGAGCTCCCATTTTATTGATAGCTTCTTTGGCTTCTTTCCAAGCTTGCTCATCTCCTGCCAACATGTCAGCATCCTGCTTTGACAGAAACAAAAGCAAAAGACAAAGCATTTGATTAAAGAGAGAGAGAGAGGGAGAGAGGGAGAGAGAGAGAGAAAGAGAAACAAACCAACAATGTCATCTTGGATCATGTGAAGTTGAACAACAGTGAGGACCAAAAGTTGGAAAAGTATACGTTTCAGTGCTTTCGCTCAAGATAGTTTTGAGTGCAGCCTCACTCAGTTGAAGCCAATGGCAAAATTGTCATTGAATTGAATGTCTATAGATTACTAGTAAATGGACCTGACTTCACATGGGTTGGAATTGCCTTTAGGTTGAGACAGAGAAAACTTCTAGCAAACTTACACAGCTGTCAGAGTTGGACACATTGTGCCCGCCCCACTTGAATGAAGGCACACCTGGTCCACCCCTATAGCTCCCTGAGGGAGGGGTCTGCCCACTCCATCCCTCTTAGATGGAGCTGCTCTGCAGCAGAGGGGAGAGGGCAGGCCTATAACAGAGTCTACTAATCTTCTCTGGCCTCAAACTGTGTTTGTCCTTTTCCCCATACTTTAATATGTCCAGTCCCCCTGTCCCAAATATTTGGAGCTTCATGAAAAACACAAAGATTGTATGGTTAAAATCTGCTTGCAGCAGTACTGAATCATGATGCAAAGTTTGGTTGAAACTAATCAAATGATAGTGAATCTCTCTCTCTCTCTCTCTCTCTATATATATATATGCCACCCTTTGGTGGTCAAAAATTTCGCTAAAACCATCCCAGATAGAGGTAGAGCAAATCCTAAAAGTTTCATCACAATTAGATGTACAGTTTTCAAGTCCATCAATGACATACAAACAAATACTTCCTTTTATTTATGTAGTAGTAGTTATCCTTTAAATATAATAACCAGAGGGGAGCTTCCTTGTGCTGAATTTATACTACACTTTGTGAATACATTTGGGAGCCAGTGTGGTGTAGCGGTTAGACTACTGGACTGGGACTTGGGAGATCCAGGTTCTAGTCCCCACATGGTCATGAAGCTCACTGGGTGACTTTGAGCCAGACAATTCACCTCGGACTCCAAATCTGCAACATGGAACCCACTTTTAGAATTTTCTCCATGCCCAAAATGGTAGCAACAGCTTTGCTGTGACCCATCTGCACTGATTTTGTGACCCACTTTTGGGTCACGACCCACCAGTTGAAGACCACTGGCCTAAACTACCTCCCATCCATATCCTTTATTTTATCCTTATTGTAAGGATAAAATGGAGAGGATGACGACCATGTAAGCTGCCTTGAATTCCTTGCTAGAGGGAAAAGACAGGATATAAACATTTTCTAGCAAATGAGCTTAATGTCAATAAATTAAATAATTTCAAGTCATTAATATGGTTTTATGAGAGCAATTCTATAGTCCTTGGAAGGGCATCCCAGGGATCTCAGCATGGTGCAGATTCCACTGCTTAAGACCACAGATATAGCTATAACCTGTTTGGGGGAGAACCTAAGAAGGGATCCCCCACCATCAGTCAGCACCGTCTCGCTTAAAAAGTTTTTAAAGGTAGAACAGCAGAGTTGCCTTATATAGAGCAAGTGTGGCAATACAGCATTTAGTATTGAAGGGCAATAAGTGCAAACTAGAGCCAGTTAGAAAGAAGTTTAAATAAATTTACTTTATCAGTCCTTTTATACACATATTCAGAGAAGGCTATCTAATAATGTCTAACTACAAGTAACCCCTAATACTGGGTAGTACCACTGTCAAGGTGGAGATGCAAGCAGTAGTAAATTCCATAGTAAAACTAAAGTAAAAATGTAGTGCAAATATTCCCTGTGATACTTCATAGAGCCCAGATTTGTCTGCATTAGGAGGTATTTTTAACTTGCTCTACTTGTCACAAGAAAATAATATTCTATGGATGTAAATCATATGAGCTATATAGCACAGACAATTCTGGAAAGCATATTCTCCTCCACCAGTATCACCAAAATATTTCTACATAGGAGCTTAGGGGGGTTTATATCAATTCTATCCCAAGGCACAAAAGTTAAGGGGCTTTAATCTGTATTCCTCACACAGAGAAGGAAAATTAATTACTTTGTATTCCAAATACTAGGAAAAATGTACCCAGAGTCCATATTATATTCCATGTGTAGCTTTACAGAGCTGTCTTCCCATTCATGTTCAAACGGGGGGAGGTGAACTCATGTAGTACTTTAAGAGATGATTGCATCAAAATGGCCTCTACCGTCTCGTCTCGGGATTCTATGACATTCCACATCAGGAAACTACAAAGAAAGCAGTGTTTCCCTTCAAATTTGCAAATGTACTTACCATAAAATCAGCTATCTGATCACAATAAGCTCACCTGGAAATAATTTTGTTCAGAACATATGCTGCTACAACCAAAGGTCAGCAGTGGGACAAAAAAGCTCATGTTGCAGTAGTTATGTCAGTTATGTTAATTGTACAGATCCAGACGCGTTAAGCTTTGCATATAAAGTGAATGAGCCAAGTTTGGCCAAGATTTAATTGTGCTGCCTTCAAAGGGCACAGCATCAATTACAGAGGAGTTCTTGATGTATGTTGATGTAACTAAAAGCCTAATGTGATCCATAAAATGTAAGTAATTACACTAGTACAATACTGCAGAGTAAAGTTTTACACATTAAAAAAAAAGAAAATTAATTTTTGCTCCAGATTTAACATTCCCAAATCAGCTGCCTGTCTGAATACAACATCGGTTCTGACAACTAAGGCTCCAGTCCTATCCCTATATACCTGAGAGTAAGTCCAGTTGGAATCAATGGTACTTACTTCTGAGTAGTCCTTTGTAGGATTGCACTGTAAACGTGGCGATGGATGCACACAAAATAACAAATGAATGCAGCACGATCATTTTTTGATCAACAGACAAAATGGACTCAGGTGGGGCTAAAGATATATGAAGTCATATGGTTTCATCCTATCCATTTGAATTTTGCCACTTATATCAGTTGGAGGGGTACACACAACCCCCTCCATGCACTGAATGAATGTGCAGAGGGAGCTGCAGGGCTGCTTAGCTTAGCGCTGCCCAACCCTGTTGCTGTGCTCCATCATCCCCCTCCTCCAATGAACATTCTTTTTTATTATTTAATTGAAGTATTTATATACATCACCCTTCATTAACAAAACCGAGGGTGGTGTACAAAATGCATTAAAATTAAAAATTCCCAATAGAACAGAAAAAGTAGCAAGCTAAGCATTAAAATTGGAGAGTGCTTGGTTAAAGAAAATATTTTCAACAGGCCCTGAAATACTTACGGAGTTGGGTGCCTGTGGTATTACGGGGGCAGGGGTGGGGGAATAATTCCAAGAGGTGGGACACGACAGCTGGAAATGTTCTCCGCCTGCTTGCCATCAGCTGTACATATGCAGGTGAAAGAACAACCAGGAGACCCAGATTTCAATGAACAGCCAGGTTGATATGGGCAATGTCTGATGTTTGACAGAAGGAGTTCTCCACACATACACATTTAACTGCAGAGCAGTCCTTTTGATAAACATCAAATAGCTGTTCATTGGGGGAGCAGGGCCTCGGTGTGCAGTGATGGCAATGAGCAGAGTTACTCGCCACCCCTCAAGGTGTTCATTCAAGGCAAGGGTGGGCAACAAGTGCACACCACCACCCCGCAGTGTGGGGCCTGCTGCACCCATTGCCCCTTGCATGCTGGAAAAAACAAGTTTGAAATAATCCTAAATGAGTCAAATTTAGCTTGCAAATTAGATTTTACCATTTGGGTGCTCCGTAGTGCTTTTGGGGGGTTAAAAAGCATTTTTAAAATTCATTTTTGGGTTGCTCGGCACACTGTGGCTCACAAGAGGAGGGGTCGGGGGGGGGAGAGAAAACAACCCCTACACTTCCCAAAGTTGCCCACCCCGATTCAACGCATAGAGAGGAGGCAAGTGTACCCCTCCCAGTGTGATGTTTATTTTGCTAATACCAATTAAGAACGGAGAGATATGTCCTTTAATCTGAACTATTATAATTGTACTTGAAGGCTGTTTTCCACATCCCATGGTATTAGCTCTTTATATGCGTTATCAGCTCTTTATATGTTTTAAAGTTGCTTCAGGAGAATGTGATTTTGAATGGAATAGAGTTGAGGGGGCACCAACCCTTTCCTTGGTCAAATCCCTGCCAGGAGCATTTCCTGTTGTATGTGTTTGGGACCAATACATATTAGAAATACTGCAGGAGTGGGGAAGCTACATGAGGTGGTGGTGGATTTGACGCAGGCAATATCAGGTGAAGAAGGGTTAAGCTTCCTTTCCCCGCTGTATGTCTTTCAATTACATCCTCCAGAAGCTGCATTTAAAATTTTAAAAGGGAGATCAACTCTTACTTGGGTTTAATAGGTACTTTCCTACTTATGTGATACATGAGTAAGATAAAGTGTTATCACACGTGAATGGTGGTGTGAATGGTGATGACATTTTCAGTTTTGAAACTCACATTGAACAGGTCCATTATCAGTTTCTGATCTGTGACCAAAGGGGGGGGGGAGGTATCTGAACTGCTATTCACACATTCCTGTGTATATTTAATTTTCATTGTATTATTATTATTACATTTATATCACTTCTTGCCATCTGTGCAGTGGTAGAAAGGAATCCAGCAAACAGACAAAATTAGAACTTTTCCTTGTTTATTCCTTGAGAGATACGGAAAGGGCTCCTTTTGGCCAAGTATACAGCCATGTGGACAAAAAGAAGATGCAGGGAGCATATTTTCAATCCTCTCTGTTTCAGTTTGTTGAGCAAAAATGCCTCTGCATTTCACAGAGATATCAAAAGCCAGTGATGTTTTTGGACATCGCATTTACCTCATGACAGCACAGTAGTAAATCATCCCACAGGCATGACAAGTCTCTTTTTGGGGAAAATAGTTCAGTCTTTCTTAAATTCAGCACTAGCTGCACTCTGCACCAAAACAAATTTCACATTTTGAACAACTAAAAGCTGACGTTGTGCTCAGAAATAAATTGTGTACATTTCAGTACATTTATTTAAATTATGTAATTTGATTGCTATGCTGGGGTTTTTGAAGACTCTGTGGAAAAGGCTGGTGTAGCATGTGAAACAGGGCAACAGAAGACTGGTCTTCTCACTTGTCTTCCTTTCTGACTATTTTATGCTCAATGGATAGGATGATGCTACTCAGCTCTAATTTGAAACTGGAAACTTCGGAGATCCGGGTTCTAGTCCCCACTTGGCCATGGAAACCTACTGGGTGACTTTGGGCTCTCAGTCCAACCTACTTCACAAAGTTGTTGTTCTGAGGGTAAAATGGAGAAGAGGAGGATTATGTACGCTGTCTTGAGTTCATTGGAGGAAAAAAGGTGGGATATAAATGCAATAATAAATAAAATAAACAAATTTTACCACTGCTTATACCATCATCAGTTTGTTAGTCTTTAAGGTGCCCCAAACCTCTCTGGTCACATTCAAATCTCGGCCTGAATATGTTGTGCTTTGGGCACAATCATGTGGGAAAGCAGCATACAAATAAATGGATGATGATGAAATGGGAGATATATGAATAAGTTTTATGCACCCACATGGAGCTGTGTAGCTCCTCCCTTTGAGTGAGGAGTGAAACAATCCATGAAGCCACAATTAGCCATAACTTCTCATTACATCCAAACTAGGAATGGTTAATGACTTACAAACAAGCCACAATATGGAAGCCAACTTCAAATCATGGCCTCCATATTCTGGCTTATTTGGAAGCCATTAAACCATAGTTCCCAGTATGGAAGTAATGGGGAAACAGATGAACTGTAATTTTCTCACTTGTTTCCCTGCTTGTGTGAAGGAAAGAACAAAGGAGCAGCATATAGATGCAAAAAGCTCATACATTGTCTGAATGCAGCTGTTTATGTTGCAACAGACTAACACAGCTACCCCGCTGGAAACTATTTCCAACAGTGTCTGGCCAGGTGTTCAGGAAGCTGTCCCTTGCTGTTTGCCTCTCCAGCAGTTGGTATTCAAAGAATATTACCTCTGAACTAGGAGGTTCCATTTAGCTATCATGGCTAAGACCCACTAGCAGACCGGTCATCAATAAATTTGCTTACTCCCCATTTAAAGCTGAGGCCATTATTACAGTTTATGACCGTGACCTCCATAAATTTAATTATGTGATGTGTGAAGATGTACTTTGTCTGTCCTGAATAAAATAGCAATCAATAACATTGTGAGACTCCAAGTTCTAGTATTCTAGGATAGGATGCTGTATCCACTCTCTCTACACCATGCAAAATTTAATAAATTTATATCATATCTACCTCCAGTAATGGATGGGGAGCGTGGGGAGAAGGAGGACCTAATTGTTCTGGCCTCCTTTCCCTGTTGAACATCTCAGGCAGGGGTCTAACACACCTTTTTCTTTTTTTTTCCTTTTTGGAGAGCTGTGATGCTTCATTAGTAGAGCTCCCTTATCCTTGCAGGACTAGGCTCACATACAAGCTACTCTTAATTAATTTTAAAACAGGCAAGGTCCTCAGATTTCTCTTGTACAACAAGGGTTTGTGATTGAGGACTTCAAAAGGTTACAATTAGAGTTGATATTAGATATCTGAACAATGAATAGTGATGAAAGGAGCTTATGTCGGGGACCTCTGGGAGCACAAAGTTTTGACCTACTTTAAAATGTGCACTTTTCTATGCCTACAGTGTATGTTTCAAATTAATTGTAAGCCAGGTCTTTTAAACTGAATCAAGAGCTACATCTATTTTTCAGATTTGTTTGCCCTGCTTCCTTGCCCTACAATCTCACAAGCTGCACGGGTGTTCACTGACCTTTGCTTACTGCTTCTTCTCCACAAGTACACAACCTCAAATACACCATTGTGTTGTGTGTGGATGTGTGTACAATGCGCAACAATGGAGAGGAATTCTTTATAGACCACCTGACAAATCTAGAGAACAGCAATGCTTTAGGATTCCCATATAGCAGTGCTCTCTACATTTTAAAAATGGGAACAAAGAGAAAGCTATCTCCACACATTGCTTAGCAATCTTCCGCATTAATGCCATTTCCCTCAGCTTCCCTCCTTTCTTCGTTGTGCGTTTATTTATTTATTATGTTTCTAATCTGCGCAATAACCACTGTTCTCTGGATGGATCACAAACAGTTAAACAGTACAAACTCTGAGCAGATTGCAAACAGTAGGAAGAGAATACTGTAGTATTATCACTAAGAGCATTGAATTAATGATCACATACAACTGGAACATGTGCTTTTCTGACTATGGAAAATTGACAATTCCCCATGACAGTTTTGCTGCTAAAATTTTGTCCAGCTCTTAGTCAATCAAGTAAACCTGAGGAAGAGGCTTATGCTACAACTCTTTCATAAGCCAACATGCAATTTGCACATGTGGGTTAGTAAAAAAAAATTTAAAGTTGCTGTTTTCACTTTTTAACAGAGAAACAAAAAGCCATCACTTCTATCCTATGGATGAAGCGGACAAGAGAGGCCCTCAGTGAGATAATTCTGCCTTTCAGAGCAAGGAGTGCATCCCCAAAAATGTTTTTCGCTAGATCTGCTTTAGAAATCTGGGCCATGTGATATGACTAAACCAGCTACAAATACAAAGTGGGAGGAATTATGGAAAATTACTGCACCGAATAATAGCTGTGCCAAAGACGTTTCATTCCATCTAGGAGGCCAGCTGTAGCAGGAATGAGACTTCCATGAAATGACTCATTCAAAAGTGACTTTCTAGGGCCAGAACCCAGCTCAGCCTCCAGGTGTTCAAAGATACCACCAGGAAGAAACAGAGAAAAGGAGGTGCTAATGGATGAGAGATCCCTTTTCATCCTCAGAAGAAAAGAAATCCCTACCCTGTAACAATTGGAACATTTATAACAATGTAGCTTTGACTACATTTCTCTTGAGAGCAAATTTGATTTTTGATAGTAAACTCAGAATTCCAACCTTATTTTGTCAACTCCAGTCTGATTTACTTTGGAACTTGGGAAGTGGGGGAGGGGGAATCACTGTATCATATACACACAGGGAATTGGCTCTTGTTAAATATGGCAGTACTCTGGTCAACGTGGATGCCTCAATTAAAATAGCAAACTGATATATAAATTAATGGATAAATACTGATTTAAACATCCAAATGTAAATGAGTTTATAATTATTTGAAAATCCAAAAGGAAATATCACAATATTCTCTTTGAACTGAATGCAAAAAAAATCAAGTTGGAGGGTTTTGTTTTGTTAGAAGAGTGGAAACAGAAACACTATTCCAGTAACATGCTACAACAGAGCAAATATTTGGTCAACAAAAACTCTAACCCTATCATGCCAGCAATGTGCTCAGGTAATAGTAATCACAATTTTATATTTAAACCTGTAACCAGATCAGACAGGCACAAAAGAAGATTATATCTTTTGTACTACACAAATCCCTCAAAGGTCTACAGTTTCTATAACACTGAATCATATGGCAAATTTAATTGAATAAACATTTACAGACTAAGGCTGTGATCATCAGAACATTTACTATGGAGTAAGCCCCATTGAACATAGTGAGATTTACTTCTGAGTAAACATGTATAGAATTACACTGTCAGTGTAAATACGAAAGAGATCTCTTCTACACATATACTTAGTAATGAAATACTAAAACAATAATCTTGTGGAGCAGCCTCTCTTCTTCACAGCAGATTCAGAGTATTATGTTGCAAAATAAGGGAGATGTTATCTAAGAAATTGTTAGCATAAAAATAATACAGTGTATGGATACACTAGATTTTTTTTAAAAAAACATCTTTTGTTCAGCCCCCAAAAGTCTTCAGAGTCAGAGGAAAAATTTCTGTAGCAATTCCCTAAAATTCTGCAATTTCTAATAGTTAATAGGATTCTCTACCAACCCAAACTCCCACTTCTTTGAGTAAACAAGTCATATAGGTTTCACATTTTCTTTTAACAAAGCTCAAATAAATTAAATAAATTTTATTTTATTTTAACATGTAACTTAAAATAACTTAATGTATAATCAAGCAACCCAAGACATGGTGCTTGATTATGCATTATATCCTTGTGGCTATGCTATTACAATGTATTCTTCTGCCTAGGGCTCCTCTTGATGTTCATTAACTTATGCTGATGAACTAGTAGGAACTCACTACATCAGTGCTCTGTGATCTGCACTTGCATTCTCCTGTAACAGAGGCAGTAAGCCTATGTACACCAGTTGGCCACTGGGTGAGCAGAATGCTGGACTAGATGGACACTTGGGGCTTTGCTAGACCTACCGGGTGTTCCGTCGTTGAGGAGCGGTGAAAGCGGCTTTTCCCGTTCAGCCGTGACGCCTCATCATCCACACCTGCCTTCGATTTGTGGCGGAAGTTTGCGCCGGTTGTGCTGCTGCCGCCGCGAGCATGGTTGCGCAGCCACACCGGCCTGATTGCCGCGGCTTCCGAAAGACCGCAAACTTGCGCAGCCGTCAGCAATGCTGCCGCCGGCCCCGGCGGCGGCAGTGCCAGTGCCAGCTGAAGTGCTGCTGGTGCTGTTGAGGGTCAACATTGATGCGCTCACTTCCTGATGGGGGTCGTGGCGGGTGTAATATGACCCGAGGTCAATCGTCTGCATGGGCACTCTGTGCCTACATCTCCCATCATGCCTCTGAAGTGTCGCCGCCGATGACCGCCTCTGTGCCCTCTCCCCCATCCCAAGAAGCCAACCCACATCTGGCCATAGCCATGGCAGCAGCCCACAAACAGCTCTGCCGTCTGCCAGCCTGGTACCCACACCAACAGGCAGCGTACAGCACCGCCATTATGTGGCCACGGTGGCTGTCCACCGCGAGGAGTCACCAACTTCCCATGAAGGTGGACTGTGGGATGCCCGGCTTTCCGAAAACTGACCCACACAGAGGTTGCAGTAGAAAAAACAGGCGCACATGCCCCAGCCATCCCCAGCAGCGCACCAGCCATTTTTCCGTTCCTCCGTTCCTGCGCAAACTGTCACTGTGGAAATAAAAAAAAAAAGCCGCTCCGCCGCGCTGCCCCAGCTGGCGGGCTGGGCGCAAATGGCGGACACGGCTTGACCGAAGCCACTGGCCACTCCCCTTAGCACGCCTTTTCCTGACCAGTGCGGACCGCAGTGACCTCACATCCACCCATACCTACTCCGAATTACCGCGGGCCAGCAAGAAAAGGCACACTAGAACTCACTTTTTTAAAGTTGGGAGAAAGAGGCTTCACCACAGGATAACGACGGATCCTCGTGAACGTCATCTGGAAGCCTCGACGCGACTGCGGAAGGTAACGCGCGCTACAGCCTCGTCTAGTAACGCCCTTGGTCTGATCCAGCATGGCTCTTCTTATGTTCCTATTACCACCTTCTGCTCACACAGTACAAGGTGCTACTCTTGATAAAGCCCTAAAGAATCTGGTAATTCCATACCTTAGTCATAAATGATCTGGAGTAAAAGGTGAGCAGTGAACTAGCCACTAAATTATTTAGGATCGTTAGAACCCAAGCAAAAAGGATCCCTCCAAACTGGGTAAGTGGGCAATAAAACAGTGAATGAGATTAAGAGAGCAAGCCTATGGTCCTAGGCTCCAGTAGAAAGGCTGTAAACAGGGCTCTGGCCTCAGGGAAGAAAATCTGAGCGTATACCTTGTCTCTTAGTCATCATGGAGACCTCCATGGGGGCTTCCCCCAAGGTTGGAGTTCTGACCTCAGGCAGGGGAAAAACAACACATGTTGGCCATGTCTAGACTTCCCGGCATTCCAGGAGGGAGGGGGAAGGATCCCACAATTATATGATCGTGAGATCCTCCCCCTCAGTCCGCACGCGACATCCTGGGAGGAAGAGGACATTGCGCTCACCATTTACTCACGAGGAGCTGGGAAGAAACCAGGACGGCTGCCCACACGTCTGTCTTGGGATGATCCCGAGACCACAGGAAAAATTGGGATTAAAGCTGTCTCAGC
This sequence comes from Elgaria multicarinata webbii, assembly GCF_023053635.1. NCBI lineage: Eukaryota > Metazoa > Chordata > Lepidosauria > Squamata > Anguidae > Elgaria > Elgaria multicarinata. Next base: position 54,215,633 of record NC_086174.1, on the reverse strand, counting down.
TATCCCGGGGAAAGGGAAGGATCATCCATCCCTGTCCCTGGGATCCCCTGTGCATCACGTATATGCACAGGGATGATCCCAGGGCGATCCCCAGTATAATCCATTGTGTAGACATGCCCATTGTAATATACCAGCTCTCTCCTTCAACACATTGCTGCCACTTCCCAGCATCTGTTCCTTGAGATGATCACCTAATGGTGGGACCATCCATTAGAACCTGGTCTTAGCCTATACCTTCTGGCACCATAGTTCTTGGGGGCTGGTGTGGTGGGTCGGTATCTCTCTCTCTCTCTCTCTCTCTCTCTCTCTCTCTGAATCAATAACAGAGCTTACCATCTTTTGAGTGGAAAGATCTGAAGCCCTGTCTCCTGAGGGGCAAGGATCTTCATTGTCAGTACCAGGGTCTCCTGAAGCAGCTTGTTTCCTGGGGAAATCTACCTCAGGGGGATCCAGCTCATCTTCTGAAAAGAATTCCTCTGGGAGTATACCCCCCCTCCTTCTCATACAAACAGTAATGGAGAAAGCCTACACCAGGAAACTCGAGGAATTTTCCTGTTACCAACTGCTTGGATACTCACAGATGCTGAGATGACTGGACTACAAACAAATGTGAGGTCTAAGCTCTGCTAATGCACTTAATAGAGGCAATGCAGTATTTTAATTACCATGCAGCACTGAGAGCTCAGGAAATCATTACATACTATTCTCAGCCATAAATAATGATCTGTGTTGGTGGATCTTCTTCCAGATTTTAAATGAAAATGCCTGAAACTGTTTGTGTGCAAATGAGTTCTTGAATCATCCAATTTCCTGAACCTTTCAGTTTATTAATTATTAATCTGTTCCAACAATTATGATTGACGCTGCTCCCTAATGACAGCCTCGCTCTTGAGGGAGACGTGGCATTTCAGAGCTCTTTACTATTCTTCATGCTGCCTGCTGTTGCATCCCCTTTTGCTCTTCATCACAACAATTGTGATTCTATTATAGATATTAAGGTAGGTCACTAGTATCCATAGTTGAGTTTGACCCAACCCCTTGACAGAAATTTTATAGTTAAAGTTTGAGACCATGAAATCCATTTCAAAACAGAGGGATGCAGTGGCAAGTGTATGGTGGCAACTTTAGAGTATTCTGTCAAATTTAATGAATCCAGTTTGCAAACATATCAACCGATTGCCACCTTTCATAATCAGAGACTAGAATTTGAGGAAGGGGGGAATAACCAGCGGTGAAAGTGGCCATACAGATTACAGCAAAGCATTTCAACCACTTTCATATTTAGCCTTAATTTGTTTGTTTATTTATTTATTTATTTATTTATTTATTTATTTATTTCACTTATATACCGCTCCCATAGCCAGGGCTCTCTGGGCGGTTTACAGAAATGGACTGGGAAAGATGGACCTTTTGTGAGCATCAATACATAAATTGATCACTACACATTATGATTAAAAATGTGTAAGTCTTTTTACACACTGTGTGGAATTTGATGCCTCACTATTAAGGAGAGCTAAGAAGGGGACATTGGAAAGATTTCAGAGTCCTCTTTCAATCTCTATTCACAGGACTTGTAACCAATTGAGGCATTTCATTTCAATAATGTTGCAAAATTTGAGAAGGGGTGACAGGATGAAACGCAGAACAGCACAAACTAACACACTAATGGTTTAGAACAGGTTTCTGGATCATCTCCGTGCACTATTCAATGTACTGGTACATACCTTTAAAGCTCTATATTAATATAAGAACATAAGAAGAGCCATGCTGGATGAGACCAAGGGTCCATCTAGTCCAGCACTCTGTTCACACACTGGTCAACCAGTTGTCGACCAGGGAACCCCAAGCAGGTCATGGTGCAAGAGCACCCTCCCACCCATGTTACCCAACAATTAGTGTATACAGGCTTACTGCTTCTGATACTGAAGGTAGCACTTAGCCCATCAGGACTAGTAGCCAGTGATATCCCTCTCCTACAGGAATTTACACAACTCTTTTCTAAATCCAGCCGACTTGGTGGCCATCACCACATTTTGTGGTAGTGAATTCCAGAGTTTAACTATGTGCTGTGTGAAGAAGTCCTTCCTTTTACCTGTCCTGAATCTCTCACCAATCAGCTTCTTCGGATGACCCCGGGTTCTAGTATTATGGGAGAGGGAGAAAAATGTCTCCCTGATTTGACACTAGGGGCCTTGAATGAATGTCTATTCCCAGATCAAGCTGCTGGTGTTCTGACTTGATCAGCAACAGAGGCTCTTTTCCAAGGACCTGCAACCTCTGAAGTGAAGTGGGTGGTGAGCAGAGAGAGGGCTTCTTTGGTGGTGGTTTCCCAGCTGACTTGACTTTTCAGAACCAGGCAAAAGAAGTTTTGTTCTTTTACAGCACAACCTTACACATATCTACTCAGAAGTAAGTTCTATTGAATTACATGGGGCTTACTCTCAGGTAAGTAGGTATAGGCTTGCAGCTGTAGGCTTTTAAAATTCTGGGTTCTAACTGGTTCTTTCAGAGCACAATCCTAAAGGACTGTTGCTTTTTAGAATGGAAAGCTCTGAGGTCAAAGACCTCCACCCATCAAAAGCCCTGCTGGCAAGGGTCAGAGAGGGCAGGTGGGCCAACACAGGTGGTTTTTCCTCCAATTCTAACTTAAGAAGCATTTTCAGCTAGACAAGCCTGTCAGCCTATTTAGCTGACTTCCTTTGCTGTGGGCAAGGTAGATGACAGAGAGGCTTGAGGATGTAGTGGTTCCACGTCTTTCCTCTCCTGTCCCCACCAACTGTCACACACCTTGACCCACTTCTGAGGTCACTGTTCCAAACAAGCCACCATAGTTTGAATGATACCTAGGAGCTTGCTTAATCCATAGTGTGTGTCAGATGCAATTTGAATAATCACTGCCTAGGCCCAGCTTCTTGTGTTGTCCAAAAGCCAGGGAGTATGGCTTGCTGGAGGGTAAAACAACCTTCAAATAACTTATGGACTATTGTAAGGTTATTTGAGCGTTGTTTAATCCTCCAACAAGCCATACTGCCTGGGTTCAGACAACACAATAGGCTGCAGCCAGGTGGTGATTATACATTGTGCCTGGCATGGTTGTTTATTTTCTGCCTGGCATGTATGTTTAAGATACCATGGCCCCATCAGAAGACACCTTAAACCATAACTTTAACCACAGAGAGTAAGACTTTTTGCCTTATTCACCATGGTTAAAGTCGTGGTTTAAGGTGTCTTCTGAACAGGGCCCATGGCTTGTTTTGATAATGAGAACTAGCTCTATATAAAGCAATTAAGGCTGAAATCTTGGACCCACTGACCTGGGAATAAGCCCTAATGAACTAATTGAGGCTTGCTTTTGAGTAGATATGTATAGGATTGCACTGTGAATCTTCATGGTTTAATATTCACATTTATGCAACATTTACAGCAATCTGGACAGACTACTGAGCTGTAGGCTGTGTTCAACTACTCAGTTAAACAGGCAAAATGTATATTTCTCACAATTCCAATAATAATCTTTCTGTAATTGATGCATATCTCAAATCTGATACTTCTACCAAAATATTTACATAGTCAAATGGATGTATTTCATTATGAATAGGGCTGTAACTCTACCATGCTTTATTTTCCCTTTGATCAAAGCTCATCATTTCACAGTACCTTCCATACACGACTTCCCATGTTAATTAGCTAAGTAAAAGGCAACAGCTCTGTCCATTCATATTTCTACTACTAATGTATACATAGTTGTTAATTCACATTATTACTGCAGAATCTGAGCCAGTTGATATCATTCAATCAGGATTCTGAACAAGTGGAGGTCAAGAATCACATTAACATATGGCCAATTCATGAATCACTCTCATGCCTGAGTAACCCTAGCATAAAGCGACAATGTTTGCACCCATGTAACCTGGAATTTGGATGTCCTGTGTGTGCAAACAGGACCCAAATGTGCTGTGAGAATCAGTTGTCAGAATGAGCTCTTAGTTGGTCCTACAATGATGATTCTGATTCTATTCACCGCCACTCCACTCTCCAAGGACTGTTGCATTTCCGGCATATGTGTAATCAAGTTCTCATTCATACAAAACCAATACAGCACATAGTCATAGAATCATAGAATAGCAGAGTTGGAAGGGGCCTACAAGGCCATCGAGTCCAACCCCCTGCTCAATGCAGGAATCCACCCTAAAGCATCCCTTACAGATGCTTGTCCAGCTGCCTCTTGAAGGCCTCTAGTGTGGGAGAGCCCACAACCTCCCTAGGTAACTGATTCCATTGTCGTACTGCTCTAACAGTCAGGAAGTTTTTCCTGATGTCCAGCTGGAATCTGGCTTCCTGTAACTTGAGCCCGTTATTCCGTGTCCTGCACTCTGGGAGGATCGAGAAGAGATCCTGGCCCTCCTCTGTGTGACAACCTTTTAAGTATTTGAAGAGTGCTATCATGTCTCTGCTCAATCTTCTTTTCTCCAGGCTAAACATGCCCAGTTCTTTCAGTCTCTCTTCATCGGGCTTTGTTTCCAGACCCCTGATCATCCTGGTCGCCCTCCTCTGAACACGGTTAGTGCAAACTGAGTCAGTATTGTGCCCCAAATTTTAAATGAAAAAAGGGTTTGGAAAATCTAGGTTTAGTTTTTCTGCTACAAGATTGGGCCTGCTCACATATCATGACAGTCCACCATGGGTTAATTTACCTGCGAGGACTGTACCAAGCGGCAGTGGTGGTCAATTTCAACTCGATATTTATGTATTTGAAATGATCCTGCCTTTTATAACCCTAAGAATTTTAAAAGCTGCTCACTAAACTATGAACTTGAAAACAATATTAAAACAATCTCAAAAAATGTAGCATAAAAAGCAAGTAACCCTAAACAAGCCATGGGTTATTTGAGGGCTATGTCTCTTCCAAACACCCCCTGCTGATTTCACACAGCGCAACAAGCAATGGTGAGGCAGGCACCTGCAAAGGCCATGCAAAAATGGTGTTTGTGGGGCCCCTGGCACAACACATAAGCCCTCAGGAGTAAATTAAACCACAGAGGACTTTCATGTCTGAAAACCAAGTTATTGTCCTGGTTTGCACAATAACCATGGCTTAAACGAAACTTGGTGGCTTGTTTAAGACACAGCAGGTGCCCACGCGATTTGAACAATCACTGCCCAGGCGCAGCTTGTCCTGTCATCCGAAGCTGGGTGGCATGGCTTGTTGGAGGATGAACCTACAATAGCCCATGGGTTATTTGAGCATTGTTTCACGCTCCAACAAGCCATGTTGTCCAAATTTGGACAAGACCACAAGCTGTGCCTGAGTGGTAAGTATTCACATGCTACAACTTAAACAAGTTATTATGGTTTGTATTAGATAACCAGATTAAACAAATTACATACAAACATTTATTTATCCACAACTGATTCAACATTCAATATCCATGTGTGAAAAAGTGTGATGTCCCGGCTGTCCTCCCATGAACACCACTATTGTACAGACTTTTCTTTTCGTTTTATCATTGAGTCATGAACACTCACATTAGCCAAGGCAGGATCTACACTACTGCTTATAACGGTTTATAATGGTTATGACAACTGTTCAGGCCCAGGACACAATACACAGACTGTTTTCATAACGTTTTTAAAGTGTTATATCCTGCTTGGTGTAGATCGGGCCCAAGTTGAGAGTGGCCTGCAGTTCTTGGATGTTACTCTGGGGTTCTTTTTGACTTCCTGGATGATGCACTTGTTTGTTCTTGGAGAGATTTTGGTAGGACAACTGCTCCTGGGTGGAGTGAATGTGATCTTGAACCTTCCCCATTTGTAGACTGTCTAACAGTGGTTTGATGGAGTCTCAAATCCTTAGAAATAGTTTTGTAACCCTATCTAGACTGGTGAGCAGTCCTCAGAGATATCTTTTGATCATGGCATGATGTGTTTCCACACAACAGTATAGTGAAGACCAAACTCACAATGTTTCTGATCCTTTTATAGAGGGAGGCCTCTTAAACTCACCCCTGAAGATCTACCTAATTACTTGAACATTTGGTTCTAATTATTCCTTTCAATTGAGCTGATGCAATCAGGGCTTCACTTACTTTACAGACCATGACTATTAGGTACTCATTGTTTGCCTGATTTATACATTATTTTATTTCATAAGACACAGAATTGGTTAATATAAACCCTATTAGATATTTAGAAAAGGATTGGTTTTGATTCATGAAGGCTATCGTGGTAAAACTATGGAATTTATGTAATTATCATTAGGGTTCACGAACTTATTTTCACCACTGTAAGTGGTGAGAATAAGTTTCTCCGTTTCCAGATGAAATGTTACTACACGCTGTAAATACTAATATACTGCCATATGTGACATGACTGTTATATGTCCAGTCACAAATAATATCTTCTTGGAATTTTATATTCTGTCCAGAAATTAGAAAATGTTCATTAACAACAAAAAGTAACCAGTTGTAAAGGACCTGTTTCCCTTTCTAGCTCAAAGCCATGCTATATATGATATACCTATATTCAGCTATGATATATCTATATTCAGTGAACATCTGAAGCATTATTATTATTATTATTATTATTATTTATTTATTTATTTATATAGCACCATCAATGTACATGGTGCTGTACAGAGTAAAACAATAAATAGCAAGACCCTGCCGCATAGGCTTACATTCTAATAAAATCATAATAAAACAATAAGGAGGGGAAGAGAATGCACCAAACAGGCAGTATAAAAGTCAGAGCAAAATCAAGTTTTAAAAGCTTTAGGAAAAAGAAAAGTTTTTAGCTGAGCTTTAAAAGCTGCGATTGAACTTGTAGTTCTCAAATGTTCTGGAAGAGCGTTCCAGGCGTAAGGGGCAGCCGAAGAAAATGGACTAAGCCGAGCAAGGGAAGTAGAGACCCTTGGGCAGGTGAGAAACATGGCATCAGAGGAGCGAAGAGCACGAGTGGGGCAATAGTGTGAGATGAGAGAGGAGAGATAGGAAGGAGCTAGACAGTGAAAAGCTTTGTAGGTCAACAGGAGAAGTTTATATTGGATTCTGAATTGAATTGGAAGCCAATGAAGAGATTTCAGAAGTGGAGTAACATGGTCAGAGCGGCGAGCCAAAAAGATGATCTTAGCGGCAGAGTGGTGAACAGAAACCAATGGACTGATGTGAGAAGAAGGAAGGCCAGTGAGAAGAAGGTTGCAGTAGTCCAACCGAGAAATAACCAATGCATGAACAAGAGTCTTGGCAGAAGAGACAGACAAAAATGATAGAATCCTGGCAATATTATACAGGAAAAAACGACAGGATTTAGCTACTGCCTCAATATGAGGAATAAAGGAGAGCAAGGAATCAAATATAAAGCCAAGACTACGAGCTTCCTTGACTGGAGTAAGTGTAACATCATTGACAGTAAGAGAGAAAGAGAGATGAGGAGAAGGTTTAGGAGGAAAAACAAGCAATTCAGTCTTTGCCATAATAAGTTTCAAACGACGATGAAGCAACCAAGCGGAGATATCTGAAAGACATAAGTTTGATTGTGATATTCTTCAGATAACTGTCCCGTCTGTCTACGGTAATATCAGCCTTCTTGAACTAAAGTGCTGGTTTCCACTTCCAACAGGTTGCAATATCACTGAATTTCCTCTGAACAGTTTCCTCTGAACAGTTGGTCTCAGGCTCTCACATACACGAGGCAGCATGAAAATTGTTACGCATTCATTGCTGCATTGGATAGCAGCAATATCTGTGATGCTGCTGGCACTTTTTGGAGTCACCAACTTCCTTGGAATTGCTGTGATTTTATGTAGGTTTGCATGCATGTATTTCCAGTTAATATGGGGCTATTTCCTGAAGAGTTGTGGGCAAAAATAAGCTGGAGGGTAATTGTGTGTCAGGAATTCAGTGTTGCCCTTACACATGTGAACTGGCTCCAAATAATGTACATGTCCTTCTTCCTTTTACTGGTGCAAGAGGTAGCCAGAAGAAACTTTGAGGCTCCAAATGGAAATACTGGGTAAAGGGGGAGAAGTGAGTTTAAATCATCTGTCAAAGGGTCTGTATTTCTTTCTATCCTCCTGGTAAGTAATGAGATTCTGTTCCTCTCATATGACTACAAGGCTGGACTCTCAGGAGACCACTGCATTCCAATCCTGCTTCACCAGTTCAACATATTAAGCCTGCCAAATTGTCATGCCACATTAATACCAGTTTCCTTTTCCAGTAGTCTCTGAATCCGAATTTCTGGCAGCCCTCTCAGCATTCCCATTCATTCATGAACATTGTGACCAGCTCTCTTGGAGAAAAGAGCCTTACATCAACTAAGAGAGGTAAACAACCACTGGGGTCTCAATCTCATTCGTCAAAGCCTATTGTACAATATGCATTGGATATAGACCAGGATAAATCCTAGAAGCCAGAAGTATCTCAATTAGAAGGAACAAGCTTACCATTAAAAGCTGAACTCAGAAATGAGTCCTTGGCTTTCAGTGTCTTTTCTGCCTAAAAACAACAACAGCATAACTGCCCTAGGGGGAATCTACACACAGTCTTCAGGGCGCCTGGAGTGCGCCTGCAGTGCGCCCCGAAATCGATGCTGTAGACAGTACCTTAAGCGTTCCAAGAAGAGGAGGAGGAGGAGGAGGAGGAAGAGGAGGAAGAGGAGGAGGAGGAGGAGGCCCCGCATCGCCCCTCGCAGGGATGGGGTGAAGAGTTGCCAGGCCCTGTGGCTTCCCCAGCATCGCCCCTCGCGGGGACGGGGTGAAGAGTTGCCGGGGAATCAGCTGCACCCTTGGCGCCGGCCTCCTGTTGCCAGCGAAAGAGCCACCCGGGCCCACCCGGGTCGGAGAGCTTGGCGGAAGAAGCTGGCGCCGGCTTCTTTCGCCGAGCTCTATGACCTGGGTGGCTCTTTCGCCGGCAACAGGAGGCCGGTGCCAAGGGCGCAGCTGATTCCCTGGCAACTCTTCACCCCGTCCCCGCGAGGGGCGATGCTGGGCCGCCTCCTCCTCCTCCTCCTCCGCCTCTTCTTGGAACGCTGAAGGTACTGTCTACAGCATCGATTTCGGGGCACACTGCAGGCGCACTCCAGGCGCCCCGAAGACTGTGTGTAGATTCCCCCCTAGACTGTTCTGAAATAAATGCCAAGGTGATGGGGCCTCTTGAAACATACAGAACATAATTAGCTTCAAGGCCAGTTCCAGAGATGGATCCATATCAAAGCCAGTAATGCTTCTAGAAAGGATCACATATTCCTCAGCCAATAAAAACTCTGTTAGGGGCTTTCCAGGCATTCATCTGGTCCAGGATGGATTGTGCTGGGTGGATGTCTCACAGCTAGTGTCACCTCAGCAAGCAACTCCTAATCTTGCTGTTCTCCAGACTTCTAACCATAGTTGCTAGGAAACAGTAATATTTACTCCCAGAAGTTTTACTATTAAGTGGATTACACCAGACGAACAGAGACTTGTCCTGAAGAAAGAGTGGAGATGGGCTCAAGACGGTTTTGTAGTAAACAAAGGGTGGGCCTTATAAAAAAGAAACCTTAGTAACTCCTTGGATCAAATAATTTGCTTCCCTTTTGTCCAGATAGTCCTCCAGGAGGGTAATCAATTTCAATCCAGGAGGGTAATCAATTTCAGCGTGTCCCTAGATCTGGTTTTGTTTTCCTTGGCTTCAGACGGATATCTTTGGACTGTTGGACCCACTCTAGTTGCAGCTTATCTCTCAACTCCTGTAATTTACGACAATCACTATGCATGGGCTTCAGGTTTTGGCAGGCCATTTCAATTTTGTTTGTAAGGTAGTTGCCCTAGGAAGAACCTTTGGGACATCATGAAAGGGCTGTTCACCCCACACCTTTGGTTCATGATTTCTGGCTGTTATGCAAGAGGACTTGAAAGTTTGCCTAAGATTTTGGACCAGTTTAATGGCATGTCATTTTAATGATACAAAATGCAGCTAGAAGCTGAAATGTAGATCCACATGAATGTAGCCACAGGTTCGGGCATGGGAGTATATTTCTAGGGGTAATGGTATACCCAACACTGCCTTGAACATTGGTTATTTGATGGTATCACCAGAGATTTAACATTTCTTGAGTGGTTTCCCAGGGCACGTTTGATCAGACATATTGGCCAACCATGCAGTAAGATTCTGGAGTGAAAACCAGACCATGGTACGTGTTATCAACTCTTTATTATCTAAAGTACTCATAGTAATGAGTGTTCAGGGAGTTTGATCTCAAATACCTTGAACACAATATTATATGTATTGCCTTCCATGTGCCCAGGCAAGATAATGAGATTACAGATGCCCTGTCTCACTTGCAGATGGAACATTTCTGAGCTTTAGCTATGGAGGTAAAGGCCAAGCCAGAGGCCATCTTGGCAGAGCTTTGGTACCTTGGAAGAATAAGACTCAGCAGGCCAAAGAGGCATAATTATCTCCCTGCACAAGAGCTGGCTATAACAAAGTGGTTTCAGAGTTCAAGCCTTTAGAGTTTGGAAGGATAGTGCCTCTTATCATCTGAACATGTTATGCAATGCACAGGCCTAAGGGCAAAAGGCTCTGCTAAGGCTGGGCTGCTGTTATCATTTTATGGCACTTTAAGGCCAGGTGGTTGCTGCTCTTGCCAAACATTTGGGTGTGGGTAGGTGTCAGAAATCCTTTTTAATTGACTTCAAATCATCCAGAAAATTGCCAGTAGATCCAGATCTACCTTCTCCCACCCTTGCTTTAAGGGTAGGTAAGCTAGTAGAAACATCAAGGTATGATAGATCAGATAGGGCCTTAGAGAACATCTACAATCTATAAATAATCTATTTTATTTATATGTCGCCTTATAACAAAACCTCTCCATGCAGACAGAGATAGATGATACCTACATCATTCAAAAAGAGGCCAACCTAGAATGGGTTAAATGAGCCAGTAGGCAACATTTCTGCTGCGTCCAGTAGTGGGCCAGGGAAAAATGGCAAAGGCTTTCCCTTTTCGCATGCAAATCCAACAACATTGACTTTTGGTGGTTGAAAAGGCATTTAACTTGGCTGGTGGCACTGTGGGGTTCTTTGAGACACATTCATTCAGCACATGGGTCTTAATGATCCAATGATTGCAGAGTACTCCACTGCCAGTTCAAAGGATTGACAGGTGGAGTATTCTGCAATCATATCTCCCTCTTCAAATAAGTTATACTTGGTTTCTACTTTTCTAAAGTTCAGGCATTCTCAGCTATATCTGAGAGTTTGCACATGCACCACCTTGTTTACTACATGTTTATTTTTCTTTGACAGGGGTTTGATTGAGTAGTGAACCCAAGTGTGTGCTTATTTGTGGTTAGGCTATTCTTTTCTGGGTACAGGAGTCTAGTATCGGCTCACAAATCAAGAATTTTTTGATTGCAAAGTACTGAATGGGTTGGAAGCCATGGTTTGGAACCAGCTGCTCTCTGTCCTTCGTAATTGGCTTTGCAGTGCCCCCACCCCCCATCTCAAGTTATACTGATTCACCTGGAAGAAAATCACTTGGGAAACAGAAAAGGCAAGCCTATTTGTGTTCAAGTGTGAGTGTAGTTTACTGCAATTCCATATAACTTTCCAAGGATAAGAAGCATTTGGTCACACATTCCTGACTGTTAGAGCAGTGCGACAATGGAGACAGTTACCTAGGGAGGTTGTGGGCTCTCCCACACTAGAGGCCTTCAAGGACAAGCATCTTTCGGGGATGCTTTAGGGTGGATTCCTGCATTGAGCAGGGGGTTGGACTCGATGGCCTTGTAGGCCCCTTCCAACTCTGCTATTCTATGATTCTATGATATCACAGAGTCTGAGCATTTGGTTACTCCTAAATAAATGCATGGCGCTTGGAGAAAGTTGAACAAGCTGTTGACCAAACCTGTATTGGGATTATGGTATACATGAGGGACACAACATTTATCTGAGGAATCTGCAGCACAGGATACAAAATTGTTTTGCTAAGTGATGGGTATGGGAAGCTAAGCAAAGACTAATTCCACACAGTGGCACATCCAATGCTGGTCAAGGGGGAACGGAGGTGGGAGAACAAATTAGTAAGCACTTTGAGTCACCTTTAGGAGATGAAGGGGAGCATCTTCCATTGAGGCAGTGAATCACGAGGGTGGGGACAGGAGTTCCACCTGACGTCTATCCAACTCACCCGCTCAATACTGTAAGAAGGGGTGGTGGTGAGGTGAACAGAATTTCCTCAAATTTTTAATTTCCTTAAATCCTCAAATTTCCTTAAATCGGAGATTCAGGGCCTCAGGCCAAGGGGTGAAATGTAGAACACTTGGAGACCAAATCTGGCTTCCCAAAGTTTCTCAAGTGGCCACACCCACTTCCCCTGGCCCCCTTTCCGTGACCACTAATTATTTGGTGGATTCCCAACTTTTCTGCAGTCCCCACCCCCACATTCTAAAAGGATGAAATGCCTTTCTTAAGGCCTAGCTAATGGCACTGAAGCTTTAAGCTAAAAATTGCTGCTATTTTTAATATTTTGAGACAACAAAGCTATATTAATTTCATACTCATGAAGTAGGGTGCCAGACATCACAAAATGTGACAGATAAGGGGGTTGGTGTGTGTGTCCGTAAGGGGGGTCTTTCTTCTTTTCTTGCCCCCCCCCCCCCCATGTATGAGTTTATTGAGATAGTGGTTCATTACCACTGATAGGAAAAGCAGTAATTCAAGGTGTGGATTCTGAAGTGATGGTGATGACTTATACATTCTATGAAAGATAACCATAATTGCCTCTAGGGAGATAATTGCTTTAGAAACAAAGCATTTAATTACTTATCTGAAGACAAAACAAAGTATTTCTTTGCAAGCTTAGAATTTGCATATTTCTCCCTAATGCTATTTACGAAGTAGATTAATAGAGTTCAACGTCTAAAAAAATCTCTGTAATTCCCTAGAATTATTCTTCACTTGCAATAATACAAAACTGAAATGTGACAGCCTCTGACATACCATTTAACAGGGGGTGTTAATGTGTATTTCTGGCTTGCTAAAATCTAAAGCAAGTATTTTAACAAAGGGTTCGATAAATTATTTACCTTCCACTCACAGAAAGTTTCTCTGTCCAATTTTGGGGGATCCCCCTCCCCTTCACCACAGCTCACTGCATTCACGCAGCACACTGACTGGGTTTGCACAATCACCACAGCCCATCATGGCTTATTTAAGCCAGGGCAGGTTGTGGTGCATGCCAGGTGGCTTCTGAAAATTCAACCCACAATCACAGCTTGTTTTGTCATCAAAACATGGCAAGGGTGGTTCCACCATGCGCTGGGTTCCGACAGCACAAGAGGCTGCAGTTTTGGCTTTAAGAATCAAAAGCCATCCGCTATGCACCGCAACTCACCCTAGTGGCTTAAATATTCCAAATGGATGCTAGTCTGCACTGCAGCCCATCATGATTTAAATAAGCCATAGTGGGCTGATCGATCAGGCGGGGAGGGCTAGAGAGGCTGTACAGATCCAGCATAAATATGGATCCAAACCCCTCCCCCCATATTCGGCTATGGGGTGGTATACAAATGCCATGAATAATTTTTCCACAGTGAGGTTACTTGTTATGGTCACTTCTTGCTAAAACTGTCATTTTAATTTGGTGCCTATCATTGTAATGCTGTTGGTTGGTTTTAATTTTAGAGTAAAAGCTAATTGATGCAAATATTCAGCAGCAATACTTTAGTGTAGGACACTTGACATTCTTAAGATGATTTTCTTGTATTTCAGAGGGAACAAAACCTGGGTTCAGAGAAAGGATTTGCTCCCATTCTCCCCAGCACAAACCCTGCATTCAGACAGGCTACATAAATTACATATTAAGTGTAACTGTACATAAGAACATAACAAGAGCTATCTTGGATCAGAACAAGGTCCATCTAGTCCAGCATTCTGTTCACACAGTGGCCAACCAGCTGTTCACTGGAAACCCACATGCAGGACGTGAATGCAACAGCAGCCTCCTACCCATGTTCCCCAATAACTGGTGTACATTGGCATACTGCCTCTGATATTGGAGGTAGCATATAGCCATCAGGACCAATAGCCATTGATAGCCTTCTCCTCCGGGAATTTGCCCAATCCCCCTTTAAAGCCATCTAAATTGGTGCCCATCTAAATTGCACATGCAGAAGTGAATTCCATGGTTTAAATATGCACTATGTAAAGAAGTACTTCCTTTTAGCTGTCCTGAATCTCCCACCAGGCAGCTTCATGGGATGACCCCATGTTCTAATATTATGAGAGAGGGAGAAAAATCTTTCTATCCACTTTCTCCACACTGTGAATAATTTTGTACATCTCTTACCATGCCCCCTCACTCACCTTTTCAGTCCCGGATTGTAACTTTTCCTCATAGGGGAATTGCTCCAGCCCCTTGACCATTTTAGTTTCGCTTTTCTGCACTCCCCACCCCCAGAACTGTACAATATTCTTTTTAAGTGTGGTGACTAGGACCAGTATTCCAAGTGTGGGTCGAATTGTAAATCGATACAAGGGCAGAATGATCTTGGCAGTTTTATTTTCCTTTCTTAATTATGCCTAACATAGAATTTGCCTGTTTCACAGCAGCTGCACACTGGGTCAACATTTTCATAGAGCTACCAAACCCCAACGTCTCTTTTTTGGTCAGTCACTACTAGTTCAGATCCTATCAGTGCATATATGAAGTTGGGATTTTTTTGCCCCAACTTGCATGATTTACACTTGCTTACGTTGGACCATATTTGATGTTTTAATGCCTAGATTGGAGCAATTGGCAGTAATTGCAACTTTCCCAAAAAGTGTGAATCACTGAAGCTGCCACCAGAAACCCACTTGAACCTAGTGGGGCTTACTTCCAAGTAAACATGCATAGGATTTTGCTACTGAAGTGGCTAATGGTACAGCAAAATAAGCGCTAATGCTCCCAGGTTAATTATTTTTAGCCAGATAATTATATTTATAGATACTTTCTCAAACAATATCATTCTGTAATACGCTTTGTGCAAATTGAGTCTAAAACTCTTTCAAAAGATGCCTTTGATAGTACTTACAAATGAAACCAATAAAAAGTACTAAAGGGCAACATCAATTCACATATATAATCATCAGAAAACAGCTGTGATAGGAAATTGGTTACAAATTGATTTTTCAATAGCCACAAGTGTCAACTCACTCATAATACTTTACAGCACAGGGACTGGTGTGCTTAATTTCAGTCTGCCCCAAAGGAGGTGTAGGCAGCTAGCTGAAGGACTAAAATAAATCTGTTATCATTGTAGGGAAGAGTTCAGACCCAACATATTGCATACAGAGAAAATAACTGACAGCTTTATGAAGTCCATGGTCCATGGAGTAACATTTTGTAAAAAGAAATCACTGTAATTGTATCAATATAGCTCTGTAGTTGCACAGAGAGGGTCAAAACAGAGATGAACACAAGGGACTGAGGCCTGACCAAAAAATTGTCAAGGGAGTCTGCCTGGAAAACAGCAGGCTATAGCATTTCACCAGGAATTCCTGCATGTTGTCAATATGCTTTGGTTGAGCTAATTCAGGATACAGAAATACATTCAGGGAGATAAATAAAGCGCACCCTTAATTACCAAGAAAATGTAGACAGTAGTTGAGATTAGATCTTGTCTGAGGCTCTCAGCGAATAACTGTATTGAACATGTGGCCCTTAATATTCTCTTGATGTAGAGGCATTATCAAAGTCTTCAAAATATTTTGCAGTAGCATAGATCCTGGGGGAATTTATCAGTAGACAAATTTTCTTTTCTTTTGTAGAAAGAGAAGAAAAGCAAGGAGAGAGAAACCAGAAGCCTTTAAAGTGAAAGTCTGTAGGAAGAATTAGAGGAATGTTTATTTCCATTATTTGACAGTGTACCTGGTGAGACTGAAGCATTAGTAAGTGTAATTCTAGTAACTTCAAGGACTGGGTTTCCAACTGTGTAGTTCTTATTTCTTCATTTGATAGGAAAGAACAGCCCCTAGAACTCAGCAGAGTATTCTACTACATCCTTGCCCCTTCAAGCTTGGGGCAGATTTTTTCCAAAATTCCAGGGAGTCCAGCAGAATTAGTACTCCCAGCATGGCACAAACCTCTAGATCTGCCCTGGAATCCCATTTTAGGTGGAACTTGGTGTCAGCCTAGGAAAGAACTCTCCAAAAATCTATCGCATACCAAAAGCTATCAGAACAACTGAATGAAGTGGGCGACTTGTGAAACTTTTGAGGATTAAGAACATTTTCAAACATAAAATGTCTGAAAAGTGCATACTACTCCATCAGTATCCCATTCATATTTTAAACAGTTATTTGGATGTGTCTATAAGTCTACCATTATCTTTCTTCTTTAAGTACTGGCTTTTGTCAGTTTTGACATGGCATGATTATAGGGACATTATACAATCGCTACTCCCGTCTTACTCCAACAATGGATTTAGAGGCAATTTAGAGGGTAGCCCTTATGCTGCGCATGCACAGGTCTTTCAGCTTCCCCTTCCAGTGATAGGCTCCTGTCTAGAAACAGTTGAGAAATTTGTTTGGTTTGGACTTCAATGAGATCTTACCAAATTTTCACTTCCCAAACCTGAAAACCAAACTGGATTGCAGTTAGAAGTCAAAGTTTGTAACGCAGTTTACACATAAAAAAGCATACATTTGAAAACGTGCATACAAACAATCTGTGTATTTGGAAAATCTGAATAAATACATTTTATTCAATGGGAAAAAATACTTGGTAAAAATGTATACTTTGGAAAAAATATGTACAAAAATGCATATATTTAGAAAAATGTGCATGAAAACCCATACAAATTTTCATGCAGACAAAAAAAAAATTGCAATCCAATGCAGAAACAGAACAAAACAAATTTAGCAATGGGAAAATGAGAACCTGAGTGAAATCAAGCAGGACAGATTAAGTCATCTCTACTCCCATCCCCAAATAGGGTCCTGAGGTTGAGGGACTCTTTGGAGCAGTTCCCCATGTAATGTCATTAGCATCTTTTCATATCTATGAGGCTATTCCACAAAAATCTGCCCAAAGCTGCTCACAATATATGAAATGTATAATAAATTAAAACACACACAATAGGAACAATTACAAATAACCGTAGTCTCAGTAGGTAAATACATGCTAAAAATATCAATCAATCTATTCAATATTGAATGGAACAATGTAAATAAACTACTCCATCTACTCTATCTTGTGAAAGGATCATCTGGGAGGAACGTTCAGATATACGCACACGCACAAACACCAAAGTGTTTTACACGTGACCAGGTCTCTCTGCATCCCAGCTAGTGTATTTTTATGAGCGAGCAAGCTGGGTTAGTATTACCTTTTTGGCCTTTTCTACTTTTCTTTCATACACGTGTATCTTTTTTAAAAACATAAGCAAACATGACAGCCAGGGACATTTACCCTTAGATTCTGACTTTACCAGGAGCAAAGAGTAAAACTACAAGTCCTGGCACATATTACACAGTCTAGAGACAGGCTTAGCCGACTTACCTTGCTTTGTGTACGGCACATAAGGCAGTCACATTCAAAGCAATACTGACGCTTCAGCTGTTGCTGACGTTCAGGAGAGGGCATCATTGTTTCAATGTAGCTGATGGTGAGCTGCACCCAACAAAGAAAGGGAAATTATTTTGATAAGGGCTACATAATACATACAAAAAGACGGGAGAGCAATAAATTTAAAGTACTGTACAATAATCCATGAATGCCAAGAGGACAGACTTTCCCCAATGCAGCACCAGAAAATAGACCATGTTATTTCTTTTACCACTCTTCAAACAATACAGACATTTTTAATTCTGAATTTACTCAGAAAAACAAATTAAAGGAATACTATTGTACAATGGCTGAGACATATAATAACCGACGCCCCTATTACCAGTGCAGCATGGAAAGTCAGAAGAACTAAAGCTAGCCTCAGTTAGGTTATGGCCATACAATGGTCAAGAAGCATCTCAAAAGGCACAGAGATAATGTGAATGTAGGGTGGACAAGAGTTTGACTAGTGTCATGTCTCCCCCAGAGTCCTCATCATCATCGGACAAAGGGGAAAAGCAAGTTCCAGCATCACTGCCAAGTTGAACAAGACCCCTTACTTGCAGGGGTTAGGCAAGACCCGGATGAAGCCCCTTGCAAGTAAGGGCTCTTATTTAACTTGGCAGCTTGTCCTTTCCCCAGGATCTGCTGGAGCTTGATGAGGACTCTGGGGGAGGCACGACAACTAGGATCAGGGCTCAGATTCTCTCTCAACCACAAAGCTTTGGGCCCATCACTACCTCTCAACCAAATCTATCTCACAGGTTTAGTTGAGAGGAGAAAAGGTGGAAGAAAACCATGTTCAGCACTCTATGTTCCTTAGAAGAAGGCCTGGATACAAATGTGACTGCACTCAGCTATGACAACAAATTGTGGTTTATTGTTTTGAGAAGAAGCCTTCGGCTTGTGTACTCTCCCCTCCTCTCTTTTGGTATGGCTGCAAGGAGGAAATAGGAGGTTTTTGCCTCCATTTCATTTCACTGCTGTTTAGGAATATGTCTGAATATTAAACTGTGAATGATGGTTTATTCACAATCCAGCTTCATACAGTAAACCAACATTCAAAGTTAGTTTGTTTCAGTAACGTTAAGCCTTTCCCAATTTGTTGCTTTTCAGATGTTTTGGACTACAATGCCCAGCATTCATGACTATTGGCCATGCTGGCTGGGACTGATGGGAGTTGAAGTACAAACCATATGGAGGGCATCAGGTTGGTGAAGGCTGGATTAGATTAACTGCAGATTCTTTGGGATCATACATAGCGCTAAACCGCAATTACTTAAAAACAAAAGTCAAAGCTTCCAATCTCCAATCAGGAGTTGAGGGGAGGAGGGAACACACAAGTCTGAGACTCATTCAGATAATGATAAAACTATATTGTATTGTTACATCTGAATTCAACCAAAATCAAGGTTGCTTAACTACTTGTGCTTAATTGGTCATAATGTTGGTTATCCTACTCACTCAGTGATTGTTTGGGTGTAATTTTAACATGTTCTAGTGATTTGTGGGCATGGATCAAAGGTTATTCTAGGAGAGTGAATCTGGAATAAAAGGTTTTGATGGTGTGAATGAATCCTTAAATTCATTTCATCCATCAAAGTTTCCATAAAACATAGATCCCTGGATATATTATGGAGTTGTCAAATATTAGTTATTCACAGTGTGGCTGGTAAAGGAATATCTACTTTTAGAAAGTACAATTTGCTCAGGCCCAGCTTCAGGTTTCTTTCCTTTTAAATCACTGGCATTTTTCTTGTTAGAGGAGGGTTAATCAAAGGTGGTTCGATGGTGAACCTATTGTGCAAGACTGTCGACTCGGATAACTCAAGAAGAGTGTTAATTTACAGATATGAAATGTGACAAGTATTGGCTAATAGGTTTTAATTCAGTGCAGATCGGTTTGAAATACCAGAGCCTCATGCTCTAGTTATTACATGAATAGTATATGCTGAAGATTTATACACAGAATTAGATAGTCAACCCAAGGGACCAGCAAAATTGGACCTAACAGAGCTAACATTGAATGGCAATTCAAATGTAAGTGGTACATTTAGAGATTGCTTAACACAGAATTACTGGGTATTTAGAACAGGGTCCAACTAACCGCCCAGAGAGCTTCGGCTATTGGGCGGTATAGAAATGTAATAAGTAAATAAATAAATAAATAAATAAATAAAATAATATTTGATTTTTTTAAAAAAAAATAGGTAGCATTAAATTCAATTTATTCCTGAATGAATTACAGTGGTCTGTTGGCAAACCATTTGTGCTTTTTAGTTTTCCTTCCCAGCATTATATCTTTCCCACATTTTTTTCTCCTTTTACAGCACAGAAAGAGTTAAAATCTGGAGCCTAACATTGAAAAAAGCCAGGAAAATTGAAACTGCCACTACAGCAAAGACTAAGGTGTTATAATTGCTTCTGAGTGACTAGGATCAGATTTGAGACTCATGTAGCCTCATAATTAGAAACAGACAGACTGTCAAATAACCACAGCTACCTTCTATAATGGATTCCTCTTCCTTACATTAGACCCAGTTATGATCTCTAAGGAGTCATAGACACACACACACACACGGGACAGTAAGGAGTCCTAATGCTTCACCACAGAATGAGAGCAGAGAAACTTGTCTTCCTGCCCTTTTGTGTTGTACCTTTACATGAACTGCTGTGACAGCCAAGAGATTCCCAATAATGTAAATAAGTGGAGGTTACATTGGTTGGAACAACAGAAGTGCATCACAAATGGAATTAATGGATTTTCCACCATCAGTTTTTGACTGTGACCATATAGATTTGGATAATTTGTTTAACCAGTAAAGATTCCACACATCTGCCAAGTATCGGTTTTACAGACGGAAAGGCAGAGAAGGACATTTCTTAATACTATCAGATCTTACAGTAATTTCTCAGAACAGGAGTATATGCTGTCATGTACTTCCAAATAAATTTTGACCAACTTGGATGTTTTAGACCCCTGAACATGGGAACTCTAGGTTCCCATATCGTGTTCCTCCACTCATGTTGCAATTAACAGGAAAGGAGTATCACACACTAGAGGTCAAGGTTCATTAAGGCCTCAGTCCAGAATTAATACTTTTCAGGAAATAACAATAGATACAAAAGAGGTACATAGAGGGAATCAGTTCTAGGAAATACCAGAACACAATTGAAATCTAGGGCAACAGCCATTTTTAGATAAGCTATTCTATGCATAGTGTTACTTAAAGGTGGTTTTTTTTTTTTTTTTGGTACTACACTTCATCCTCCTGGGACATCAATTTATAACATTTGAAACAGTACAATATTGTAAGGGGTAAGAATAACTATGAATCGCAAATTATTTTTCCTGTTACCTACTAGCTAGACAACCTCTTGTATACTGTCCCAGTTAACTCGCCCACATCCTGACAAAGATGGAACATTCTCTAACGAGAGTTTTCTGCAATATTATTCTGAAACATTTACATTTTCCTTGTTGTTGCCAAAGCTGCCATTTGTGATTTTGGTGAATTTTGATTGGTTTTAAAAAATCAATTAAACTTCTGTAGAACTCTGCTTTTCCAAATAGCCAAACACAAATTACACAGCCATTGTGGTGGAACCCGAAACCACGGGTTCCTGTGGTTCGCTGAGTGGTGGTCACAGACTCTCAAGACACAATTTCTCTCTCCTTAGAAGATTTATTACAAGCAGCCTGCAGCGCTGCAAGGTGACAGTCTCAAAAGACCTGAGGAACTGCCCAACAATTTCAGGAAACGTCAACATATTTATAGGGTCAGTTCCCCTTAGATACAATGGCAGAACTTTCCCACCAATCATAATACAGCTCTGAAACACAACAACCAATGAGAAGCCAAGCATTTAGGCATGTACAGAGTTTGAAAGCTTCTCTGACTAGAAGATACTACATTGCCACAGGAAAAACATTTCCATCTGCTACTTTCTCGGTTATCTTGCCTTGCAGACATCCTCCACCCTCTGACTGCCGGCGTGGACACGGCCTGTTTTGTCACATAGTTTCAGCATCAACTTAATTCTAAAAGCAATTGCAGCGTTAAAAATAAGTTTTAAAAGAACAGGAAGCCATGAACTTTATGGTTTATATAGCTAAGGATTATAGGCCATTTTCCTATACCTAGGGGCATAGTAAAAGAACCAGCTTGATTTCCTCAACAGCCATCTAGTCAGAATCTGAGTGTGTAGGTATTTGGGGGGATCCTAAGAAAAAGTTTATCCTCAAAATTCTATTCATTTTACATGAATTTTAAAGAAGCTATAAAATTGAAGCGCTTAAATTTATGCAACTCTGATCCAAACTATGATCTGAATAGCAATTCCAAACTGTAAACTACACCATTCAAAACAGCTGAAAATGCAACAACACCCATGAGTTTTGCTTCAGTAAGATGGAATGACTTACTGTGAAATTCTATGCGTATTTCCTCAGAAGTAAGCTCCATTGAGTTCAATTAGACTTAGTCCCAGGTGAGTAGGTATAGAATTTCAGCCTTAGACCACAATTCCATGCATGTTTAGACAGAAAAAAGTCCTACAAAAGTCCTCACTTCCTTTGGTCCCTGCCAAAGGAAGTGGTTGGGTGGATACCACGAGGAGGGCCTTTTCTGCTGTGGCACCCCAGCTGTGGAATGAACTCCTTAGAGAGGTTTGCCTGGCACTTACATCACACTCTTTCTGGCACCAGGTGAAACCCTTTTTATTTTCCTAATATTTTAGCATTTTACCATCCTAGTCTTTTAATTCTGCTGTTTTAAATCTGTATTTTAAATCCCTGCATTGCTTCTTCTTTTTTATTCTGGTTGTATTTTTATATGGTTTTCTATTGTGGTTTAAGTCTCTATATTTTATACTTTAAGTTGTATTTTATGGTTTTATTTTTTGTGAAATTCTCAGAGAGCTTTGGCTATTGGGTAGTATACAAATGAAATAAATAAATAATACAACTGCCAGCATTCCCCACCCAGTGATGCATGCTGGGGAATGCTGTGAGTTATAGGACTTCTTCTGTCTAAACATGCATAGTATTGCACCCTAAACATGCATAGGACTGCACTTAATCTGCTATTGTGAAATCTATTAATTGCAGCAGTGAAATGTTTTTAAATTCCATTCATTTATTCATTTATGTTTTCTGTGGGATATTTTTGACTAACAACACAAACTGAGTATCAGAAACTCTGCAATATTTTAACACTGAATGCAGCAAAGGATTCTTTAAAAGCGTAATAGCTCTATCCTATGCTTAAACATCCTTAAATTGAGTCTAGTCTAAGGCCGGATCTTCAATACTGCTTTAAAGCACTTTATAACAGTTTTGACAATTGCTCTTCCCCTGCGTCCCATTCACATGGCCGCGGGGAGGCTGATTGCAGGCGGCGGGGGTGGGGGGAAGAGACATGCCTCCTCGCTATTGGAGGAGGCCAATTGGTGCCACTGACCAGAGGTGGAGCGTCAGCGCCTATATTAGGCTGACGCACCCAGCCCTCAGCCTCTTCGGACTCGCGGCTCCCTCCCTCCCTCCCAGTATGTAGTGCGGGTTATCTGGTCGCCCATTTGGGGGCCGAGTAGGAATTTTTTCACATAGCCAGATTGGCTGGGGTGTTTTTCGCCTACTTTACACTGTAAGTCTGGAGATAGCGTCTTAGGAGTGGGGTTTTTACCATTTGGTCACATTCGGCTTAGGGCGTTGGGGGCGGCCATGTTTAGAAAACAGGGACGGTAATCATTCTGTGGCACCATTATTTTGGTGACAGGTGATGCCTGAGGCCTTCTGCTGAGGGTTCTTGCGGTCCTAGCAGAGGGATAAGGGTTACCTGTGAGGCCAACTCATCTCACTCCACCCGATACCTTGCATATTGGGGGGGGGAGTGACACGGGAAGGCCTCCCCTCCCCAAAAGGGGTAGGCCTGTGGGTGGCGATCACGCAGACGCCACTCATCAGGTATAGAATGTTTCGCCCGTAAAAACGCCTGTTAGTTGTTGGCGTAGTTAGGGCCGCCCAGTGCTTCCTTTGCAGATCTTAATAAATGTGGCCCAGATTTGAAACCATGCATTCTGGTCTCGTCTCTTTATTTCCCCACACACACACCCTACACCTGCAACTGTTGGGGCCCAGGACACACTCCACATACAGTTGTCAAAACTGTTATAAAGCACTTTAAAGCAGTAGTATAGATCTGGCCTAAGTTTGTGAAACTTAGGGCCAACTGAAATCAATGTGAAATATTAGTTCTAAGTTAGGTCCACTGATTTTAATGGGGGACTACGTGCAACTAACTTGGTCTTGTCTAACCTCCTATGTTTAAGTATTTTCAGTGCAATGTATACTAAAAAGTCATTCACACCATTTATGGGACTTACTCAGTCCCCAGTGAGTGTGCATAAGATGTCAACCTTTCACCAGTGTGTGAGATGCTTTAATGTACAACACAAGTCCCTATCGTAAGATCCTTACAGTATGAGGGGAGAAGCACAACAATAAAAAGACTGGGGTTCAGATTTTGTTGGAAGAAACAACCTTTGAAATCCAATTAAGTAGATCCATTGATAAGAGGGGAAGAAAATTCCATTGCACATGCAATGACAATGAATCCCACCAAAAAATATACATTTCCATGGCACGTACACTTCACTGAGATCCAGTATTAGATAGTAAAAGCTGGAGGTGGAGACAAGTCTTCACCTTATTCCATGAACTCAACACCATACTATACTTTGCTGGGTAGCAATCTTCTGAGGGCAAGTATTAGATATGCCCACTTTTGAAAAAAGGAAATGGAATGAAGAATTTCTCTGATAAAGAACACAAATCATTTTGGAAGGGCAGTTCTCCAAGTCATTTTTAATAAAACCAACCAGGAAACAACCTGTGCCTTGTTACTTTCCTTGCCAATGAAAGGTTTACTGCTTCAGCATGGTTTCAATCTGACAAATGCTTATTGTTGCAATGATTTAGTGAATGCTGCATTCCACCCAGAAGTATCATAAGTGTTTTTATCAGGGTAAAGGCACTCAAATACAAACAAAATGAAGTGCCTAGAGGAGGGATGGAGGGAGAAGAATTCATCAAGGCTGCCAGTGATTTATGAGAGGCAATGATTATAGGACCCAGACAGTGTGAAGAGAAGATTCCCTTTATCATCTTCTTCCTGATAGCTATGTGATAGGAAGTAGCATCAATATATCATCAAAGTGTTAAAACAGGTGGCCCTGCAGTCTGGAAGTTATTTAAGGAGATGCAACTGCTCCAGGTGTCTTGTGACGGAAGAGAGAACAAGTTAATTACCTCTTCACCCATCTGAATCTCCCGGATGGAGCGAAGGTGGAGCTGGGGACCCTCGAAGACTATCACACAGTTGGGATCACAACTGTTGTTCAGCAAAGACATGCTAAGGGAGGAAAACAAAGCCAGTTTAAGTAAAAGGGGTTTAGGAACATAGGAAACTGCTGCTTTATACTGAGTTAGACCCAGTGGAGGCTGATGGCCTCGATGTCAGTGGGGCAATAAATCCACTCAGGGTTTCAGTCAGAACCAGTCAGAATTTACAGTTCTGGCTGATTCTGACTGAAATTCACTGCCCCACTGACATCAGAGGCACCAGTCTCCACTCTTAGACCCTTGATCCATCCAGCCTAACATTGTCTAGTCTGATTGGCAATTGCTCTTCAAGGTCTCCAGCAGATCCATGCTCTGTTACATTGGAAGGCCCAGGGATTGAACAGGGGAGTTCCTGCATGCAAGGCACGTCCTCTGAGGTATCACTTACGTGAATCCCAACTTGAAGTGGGACTGCCCAGATACCAGGTTGACAGTTTCATCAACTGTTCTGTAGAATTAGCCTCGCTCACCCCACTCTCCTTTTCGCACAGGTTTGATAATCCTTTCATAGATCTGTGATTAGTGATGGGGGAATCCCTGTCAGCTGAATTTGGAATCAGGATTGGCAAATTAAACTATTCTGACATTCAGAGCCTGCTCTCTGATATAATTGGGATGATATTGGGATCTTACTGCCTTCCCTTCTGATGAGTTCCTGCATCCTTCTTTGCTGCTCCCGACCCTTCTCACTTTACCTGGTGGCAGCAGTAATGATGAAGTGTCACAGGAGGTCTCTCAGAGAGCCTCCATTCCTATCAGCAGGCATCTGGAATCCTAGCAATGATTTCCAGGGCACCTGATATCCATACTCAGGCACCAAGGAAAATTAGGATCCCAGGATCTCTTGTGGCAGAGACACTGCTGTTTTAGTGTTCAAGGCACTAGGGAGGAAGGGACACATTTGGTTTATGTACTGAGCCTCGGAAGATTGGGTGGGGGAAATGGACACAATTAAGTATACAGCCTAACTTGTATTGCAAGCCAGATTAAAATGAACTCCGGCGATGTCACTACCTGTGTTCTTTATGCCCCATCCTGGCACTATCTTGTACCGAAAAGATGCTTGCTTCAAAGTGAAGAAGGGAAGGGATGGAGATTCGTTGGGTAAAATCCAAGTCATGACTAACTTAAGTCCAATTCATTTTAATAGGTCTATTCTAAGTAGGGCTTCTGTTGGATTTTACCCTTCATGTATACTCTGTCTTGTGGATCATTTTCAATTCTGTATGCTTTATTCACAGAATACACTGCCTAGAGGGATGGGAGTAGGGAGATTGCCAGTGATGCATATTCTTGCAAGTGGTTTTCATAACTGCATTTCTTGATGTGTTAAATGCCTTACATTTCAGCAGTGTGTGTGTGTGTGTGTGTGTGTGTGTGTGTGAGAGAGAGAGAGAGAGAGAGAGAGAGAGAGAGAGAGAGAGAACTAGAATCATAGAGCTTTTTCTTGTGAATTGTCCACAGTACCTGGGATAAAGGCCAACACCAACATCCTGCATTTCTCCATTGCTAATGCTGAAACAGTTACAGGTCACCTGTAAAAACAAGGTTAAAAAGGATGATTAGGATTACTACAGTCATTTAGAAACTTCATATCCAAGTGAAAGAAATGTTTAAAATAGAAGAAACAAACTTCTGGATAACTTGAGTAGGAATATTCAACCTTAACACAGAGTTACCCTTTCATAT
Source organism: Elgaria multicarinata webbii (assembly GCF_023053635.1). NCBI lineage: Eukaryota > Metazoa > Chordata > Lepidosauria > Squamata > Anguidae > Elgaria > Elgaria multicarinata. Next base: position 54,188,975 of record NC_086174.1, on the reverse strand, counting down.
AATAGCATATAAATCTGGGACACAGCCTCAACAACAATAACAACAACAACAACAACAACAACAAGCCAATTAGGAGCAGAAATGTTAGTGTCCTTTAAAAGGTAGCAAAAATGCAAGTTTAAATATATGCTGAGATCCCATTTTCTGGAACTGAAGGAAAAAAGTATATATTAGACAAACAGTTTCATTAGACAAACAGTTTCAAAGTTACATTAATCATAAACTGAAACGCAAAATCTGCCTACAGAGTAATTTCACAGGCCTTGACAGCAAAGTTAATTTAAATGAATATCTATATATGCAGCAATAAAATGCCTTTTCAAAATCACACATTAATTAGTCTGTTATTTATTTAAGCCATTCAAACATTCCTAATCATTCACAAAAATCATACATCTTAATTATTTCTCTTCTGCTGCTATTGGAAACATAATTCCAGACAACACTTGTGATCAGACCTAGTCCATTTTAAACAGTGATTATATTGGTTGCAAAAATATTGACTTTGTATTTCAGTTCACAAAAGAATGAATAACCCTTTCCAGGGAGAAAAAAAAAGTCAATTTCTCTGTTATACCATTCTGCCTGAATGTCTCACAACCCAGTCCCACAGGTCTATGTAGCTGCAGCAGTGCAAGGTCATTTGTGCCAACAGTTAGAAGGATGACCAAAGAAGCCTCCTCCTATATGTCTATCATTGGTCATCACAATATCTTTGATGTGAAGACTCTCACTTTAAAAAATTATTGTATTTTTAAAAAAATTAATTTTAATTTTTAATTTTTGTGCATTTCTTTTCCTAGGTTTACAATGTATATGTTTTAAATTTTGTAAGGCCGCCATGAGGCTCAGTATTGTGCAAAAGGCGGGATAATAATAATAATAATAATAATAATAATAATAATAATAATAATAATGATGCTTTGGAAGAGAATGATGTAATGAAATTGGCATACTTAACATGTATTTGTGTGAAAAAGCGAGTGGAGAAGAAGGCAGTGAAAGGGTTTATATAAGCAGGCGCGCGTGTGCACACACACACACACACACACATCTAATCTGCTCTATATCACACTTCCTTGCCGGAGTTCCATGGTGTAAAGTGTAGTTAGGTCCTTCCTACTCTACTTAGGACAATACAGCTATTAAAAGGGCTTAACATGGGTGGATAATTTTCACACTCCCAATCAGCAATGTGATACTCAACTGAATGTGCAATTGCATGGAAGCAATCGCACATAGCAAGCTATTTAAGTGGAAGTGCCGTGTTTTTGTTTGTTTTTGAATGGATGGTAGAAATAACTAGGCGGGTTGCTACTTTGCAAACAACTTGTCAGAGAGGGAAGAATCCACATGAAGGCATTCCCAAGTGGTTACTATGCTAAATACACATGTATTTAGCCTTAGTGACTTCCACATTGTGGACTTAATTAAAGCACATACAGTAAATAATAAATGTTACATGGAGAGAGAAAAGTGAATACTCCAACCCCTTGCAGACTAGCAAGAACCAGCCATGGTTTCTGAAAGCAAACAAATTAATAATCAGATTTCCATAACAGATAAGGGTTCCACAAACATGAACTTTGTGTGGGGAAAAACATGCCTCAGTCCAATTCCCAAAAGATTAAATTTGAGGGCTGTTGGGAAGACCATTTTAAGTGCTCTTGATTTAAAAAAAAATGCTTGGGAAGAAGTGATCTAAGGTATCTAAGAATCAAAGAACACAAAGCTTTGCTTTTTAAAGTCAACAATATTAAGTAGAAACAAGTGTGAAGTGAAGATCACAGACGTAACATGTCATCATTTTTCCATAACGAATTAGCTTCATCCTGCTGTAGCTATTCTTCAGGGATAGCCCCATCTAGTTTGCATTACAAGAACTTTAATCTGGAGTCGATAAAGAAAATGTCTGAATCTTAATGGGAAGGACATGTTAATTAATTCATTTACAGGAGGGATGTCTAGGTACAAAAATTGTTTGTAAATGAACAATGCAAAGCAAATATATCCAACAAAATCTGGGAACTGGAACTGTGCTCGTAATGGAAATTAATGTAGTACAATCGCTAGAATATTGTCTTTGATGTGGGAAACCCAGATTTAAGTCTCTGCTCAGGGGACTACTTGGACAAGTTGCAATCTTGCAGCCTTTTATGGTTCTACCAAAGCTTTGAGCTCCATAAGCATTTAGTTTGGAGTTCTGAGATCCACTGTGAGCAAAAACAGATAGAGGTATATCTTATCTCATTCTTCCTCAACATGGTGCTGTCCAAATGCTATGGACTACAATTCCCATCATCCCCAGCCAGTAAGACTGCTGGGTGGTGGGAATCGTAGCCAAACACATCTGGAGGGCAGCAGATTGGGAAAGGCTGGTGCTGATGGGTGGCCTTTCCTTTCAAGTTTTAAGGCAAGGAAGATAATATTGCATCAATATGCAGAAGACTACAGTTATAATATTAGAGCTTTTGAGGACAAAGCCTTCTCAAACTTTTCAGAGTCTCAATGCAATTTTTCTCCTTGTGGAATCCACAAATCGTTAGAGTAGATGTGCAAGTAAGCCACCTATTGAGGGATGCATCAATGGAAGGGTTATTAGTGATTAACACCCACTGTGGATAAAGAAAAGGAAATTCTGCTAATTAGCATAGAAGGCATTACCCTTAGTAGCATTTTTTTTTATCTTGATACATCCATATAGTATGCATACACTAATGATGGCATTGCCTTTTAAGACTTTGCTTTTTGTAGTCAGCTGCAGCAGTCCAAAGATGATATACAGCCCTCATTGGTGGGATTCTTTTTTGTGCCCACTAGGAGCTTCCCTGCTGCCAATTTATCTAAGGGTAAGCAATCCAGGGGTGCCAGCAAACAGAAGTTAGAAGATTTAATTTGAAACACACACACACACATACACACACCCCATAAAGAAAGGATGCCAAAAATTAAAAATACTCCTACTACATCACAGTGTCTGTAGAATATAAGAAACTACAAAACTGAAACCTAGCGGAGAAAATAAAGAAAGGTTTTATCTCACCGTAACATATAAATTCTAAAGATATTTCCTTCCACATAAGGAAAGTTCTTTTGCTATGATACTTGCTGACTGCCTTGCCCTATAATTGATAACTGGGAACTTCCCAGGAGGCCTTATTAGATGTTCCGTAACCAACAGACTATCGCCAGGTAACAGCACATAAGCAGGCCTTCTCAGTAGTGGCACCCAGCCTCCGGATCACCCTCCCATGCATTGTCAGAGAGGCAGAAACTCTGGTGAGCTTTAGGGCCTTGCTAGACGAGGCCTTAGCGTGCTGTGAGGCCCGGTTTCCCTGCTGTGCGTCCAGATGACGCACAGGGAATCCGGGGTCAGGCAGCACAGAAGCCTCCCCTAACGCGCCATAAGCAAAGTCGCTTATGGCGTGCCTTTTCCACAGCCCCGGCCTGAGGCTGGGGCTGCGGAACGTCTAGCAAGGTCCGCGGCTTTTTGTGGCTACTCGCTTACTCGCGAGTAGCTGGGAAAAGCCACAGACTGAGCACAGTGTTCATACGAGCACTGTGCCCATCGGGCCAGGGGGATCCCGGGGGGGGGGAAGGCCGGACCGGCAGGAGAGGGGGATGGCGGAGGGCGACACAGGGGATGGCGAGGGATGGCGGAGGGCGACACAGGGGACGGGGACGGGGAGGGAGGGTGGGGAAAGAGTGGACAGGAGGCATGGGAGGGGATCAGGAGCGGATGGGGGGGCTTAATTAAAAAAAACCCACTTACCTTCTCCAGAGTCTTCGGGGCGCACGTGGCCCCTTTAACAAAATAAATAAATAAAATGGTCAAGGCTGCAGGGCTTCCGTAGTCCCTGCACGCCGTGCATCTAGGAGCCAAGGCGGCGCGCACTAAAGTTCATGCGCCGTCGCCCCGCCTCCATGCCGGCTTATCCGGCTGGGTCTAGCAAGACCCCTTAATGCCTCTTGAAGACGTATTTGTTTACATAGGCTTTCCCTGACTTCTAATGGACAATGATACTGTCATACCCCTGTCCTTGGGATCCCTTCCCTGAGGCTATGGGTACATTTGTTCTGTTCTGTATAAAAGAGGGGACTCTCTTTACATTTCAACCCTTCCCTTTATACAAACTCACATCCAGTTTAAGGAACACTGTTTTCCCCCACTAGGCTTGACCACTCCCTTAATACCACTGCCACCATAGAATCATTAATTAATACCTTTGGTCTCACTGAGAGACTACTTATAATGAAAGTCTGCACACTGTATGTTGCATCATGAAAGCCTCCTCCTGAGTTTCCAAAGAACAATGTCATACCACCTGGGGAATAGTTATTGAAGATGAAGAGAGAAAACCTTGTTGGGCATGAAATCTTAGCCAACCATTTTAATGGATTATGGCCCATATAGTTGACTACTAAATCTATTTTGTACTCATTGGGTTTGACCCTTCACCAAAACCTCCCACTTGTTTCCATGGGAGATTTACATGGACATCAAGAACGCTGGACAACTGAGAAAAGTTATGCTACTGTGATCTCGAAATAGTATTAAGATAAACCGAACATCTCCATGTCTCATTTTCCATTAGACATCTACACTTTGCAAGTTATTAAAGAACTAATCTTTATCAAGTTCTCCGTTTGTTAAACTTGAAATGTTTATGGTTCGGCTCCTAGTCTGCTCTAATTTGTTATACGCTCATATGAACAAGAATAATTTGTATTGAAGCTGATGTATGATACCACATTATACCTGACTTATAGAACACTGTTGGTTAAATTTAACATGACCATACATGAGGTATCAGTCCACTTATATCCACATTGATAGCAGCATCTCAGTTTTGAGGGATCTGAAAACAACCCATAAACATAATGCTCAGTATGACTCCAGGCAAGAGTTTCTACTCTTATGAGCAAAAAGACAGATTCATATTTATGATACAGTTTAAGAAGTTTCCTTTCACAGTTATGCTCCCTTAGAGAATTATAAAAGTTGCTTAAAGCAGAAGTCTCTCTAGCCAATTTCTAGATATTTATTGGCTTCACACATGGTGAAAAGGAGGATTGATGGTAATATTTGTTCTGGATTTTGTGAAGCGAGTGCAGTCACATATCTGTCAGGTAAGGGGGTAAAGCATCATAGAGTTGGGAGTGGGGGTCTTAGAGGTTAATTAGTCCAAACACCTGCTCGATACAGGAAAGCCAGGACTAGTGCATCTTCAACACAGAGCTCTCCAGGCTCTGCGCAAAGACTTCAAAACAAGCGAGAGCCCACCACCCCTCCAGGTAATTAGCTCCATTGTTAAACTAGTCTTACTATCAAGTCATTTATCTTAATGTTTGACCAAAATCTATCCTCCAGTAACTTAATCCCATTAGATCTTGTTCTGCCTTTTAGGGCAGCAGAGAACAAGTCTTTGTCATCTTCTATGTGTCATCCCTTCACAAATGTGAAGATTGTCATCATGTCTCCCTTTAGTCTTCTCTTCTCCAGGCTAAAAATACCCACTATCTTCAACCTTTCCTCATACGACTTGTTTTCCATACTCCTAACCATCTTTGTTGCCCTCCTCTGAACCTATTCCAGTTTGTCTACATCCTTCTTAAAGTACATGGTGCCCAAAACTTGATAGTTTCAGAATAAAAGAGAATGATTACTTCCCTTGGAAAGTATGGTTCCATTATTGCAGGTTACAATCATTTTAGCCTCTCTCTTTTTTCAGCCACAACATACCGCTCATCTATTAGCTTGTGAATGAGAGGTATGATGACAATCTCAATATCATAACATGTACTACTGTAAAGCAAGGTATTGCACATCCTATATCAGTGCATTTTATTTTGTTGGGTTTGCCTAAAAGCTGAACTTTGAATTTGTATAGCATTGCATCCTCAGTTGCTCAGAACAGCAATCAAGCCTGACCTGGAAGCTTTATTAGGAAATATAACTTGACCTGTTCAAGCCTACTGGACCTGCTTTGGTGTGGCCCCTGCAATTCCCTTCTTTGATCAGGTGATACACAAAGCAGAGTCCCTACCTGACAAACCTCAGGTCACCAGTTTAAGGCCCACACTGGACTAGTCCCAGCACCCAATCACAAATACTGGTCTTTTCAATGTCCTAACTTGAAGTACCCCAATTCAATACAGATGATATCTGGGTTGTGTGGCAACAGTTTTAAATACACTCAGGAAACTAAACAGGATTCATTCTTGATGTGGCTTTCATATATTAAAGGAACAATCTGGCAGCATTTTATGCTAGCTCCTCTTTCTCCAGATGTCTTAGCTAATCAATTTTCTTTCATAATTCACTATTCTTATAGACTCACTTGCAAACACCTGGACACAAACAACTACATCAGTTTCTGACCAGCAGAGAGAGAAAAGAGCCCCCATTAGTCCTGATACCCCCTTTTAAGAATAATGCTGTGTTGACAAGATAAATGCTGCATTAGTGGACCATGTTGTCATGTGCTCAAGGCACCTTATTTCTACAGTTACATAACTGGTGCCATTTTGATGATAACAGAATCAAACCATATTACTTCTAATTACTTCTCATCTTAATCCATCCACTCCCCTTTCACTCAAGATTTTAAAGGATTTAGATCTCATTAAATTTCAAAACCTACTATTTCTAGAAAAGAAGTATAATTTATTATCTTACATGCATACATACATTTTTGTATTCCTGAGTACAAAATAATAATAATAATAATAATAATAATAATAATAATAAAAAAAATAAATATTTCTTACCCGCCTCTCCATTTGGATCGAGGCGTGGAACAACAGTAAGTATAAATACATAAAATTGATTAAAAACATTATACACATTATTAAAACATCCTAAAATTCCACTGGGTAGGCCTGCATTTTCACTTTATCAAGTGATCAAACCATTGTACAAAGCATAACATTTTTTTAGAACTACCTAAAATCTTATCAGCAAGATTAAAACAGATGCCCTCAGCACATCTGCTTAAATTCAATATAAAGAAACAAGCAGCCTGTATTGATCACATTCAACTTGAGATTTTGTATTCAGCTATTGTACCAGAGTACCAAAATAAATAAATAAAAATCTGATGAGCAGTCCTAAGGATTGGTTGTGATTACAGGGAGTACACCAGTAGGAATTTATCAGGGATTGTGGAACATTTTGAGGTTCATCAGATGAGTATTTCATCGCATGCTCACTACTGCCCACTTACGGATGCGCATGCATCCTTTAGACCACATCGTCCACCTCTCGCTCCTTCCTCTCGTTTTTCCATTGCAAAATAAGACCCCTTTTAATCTGACTTTTTTTTTTTTTAAAAAAAAAAGGTAATATGCTGCAATTTTCTGCTATGTTCAGGAAAAGTGATGCGATAAAAATGACCCCTGAATGGGCCACATGATCTTTGTTTACTTCCTCTTTCCCCTTCAGGCTGAAAGAAGTAGTAATGAGGGACAAAAGTAACGGTAAGGAAACACGGTTTCCTCCTGTGTGATGATGCTCTTTGTTTTACTAACAAGGCAAAATACTGTATATGGTACAACTAAAGGATGTGTTAATTTACTGCAATCACTAATTTAATATGGTAGATATGGGAACAGAATCCACTTTTCTGTAATGTCTTGTCCTTTTACCATCTGGACATGCATCACCTTTAAAGAATAAACCTGAATATCTTAGTGTTATCAGCATTGTTTTCCTATTCACAATAAAATGAGAGTCACTTTATGGCCAAATTATACAACAAAACAGCTGCCCTCTTTGAGGTTGCCCCTAAAGACTACTGCCATTACTAGCCACAAACATTAAATATTAATAGAAATTGAACATCAAGGCAGAATGTAGAGAAAGAACACCACACTCAGGCAATCTACTGGGTTAAATGAAATCTTTCAAGCCATAATGTGAAAGCCCCTTCAGTCAGAAAGGAAATATTTCTTGAAAATATTTCCTTTTAGTTGAGGGCTTGGTAGAGCATTAAAAGATACATTGGCTAGATCAAGTAAAACTACATCATGTCTCAAGGATGTTATCAACTGGTCTGCTAACGATTCCTAATGACTGAATACCTTGGTCTTTGTCACACTAGAGGGTATTGTCTGCAAGACTTTTTATATAGCTTTGGATGTGCCCCTTGACAACCAGAATGAATTCCTTAACACCTGCATGTTTGCAATCCTGTGGTCTTGCACAATCCATTTGTATGAACTCTTATATTGAACTCCCCCCCACCACAAATCCATTATCAGCTGTGTTCAAGGATCTAAATATTCCTGCACAAACAAAGCAAAATTGTGGGTATAATCAATGGGCAGTATCCAACGCTGTCACAGCGCTATCGCTAATGACGTTGCATTAGCATAAACTAACGCTAGTGCAACATAATTAGCACTTGCTAGGTAAAGGGAAAAATGTATTTGCTGCCAAATTTTGTCTAGCAGGTGCTAATGATGTTGCACTAACATCAGCATACACTAATGCAACATTATTAGCACTAGCACTGTGACAGCATTGGGTACTGCACCCTTGATAGGGTGATTGGAAATAAAGCCACTGGCCATGCTCCAAACCTCCATGTGTTTATTGGGTCATCTAAAGAGAGCCTGTGTACATAATGCTCATAGGCTATGGGCAGAAAAGCCAAACAACACATGGATATATCGATTGAGACCAGAACATATGATCCTGCTACCCCTCCATGTATTGATTTTACCACATTTTGGTCATCTGCACAAGACTAATATTCTCTCTAAACATGATTCTACTTAGACATGGCAGCCTGTGAAATGCATAGAAGAGAGGTTAGCTTTAATCTATTTTATAATATGCAAATTATCTTTTGCCCTTGGGTTTCTCAGAAATTGCAAAGCCGCATGTGGTTTGTGCAAAGTGACAGCATATTTTCAAAGAAGAATACAAGTGCTAGGTGGCTACTCCTTTTTCTTTGGTCGGCCATTTTTACTTTGCATCTTTTCACACTCTGCTTAAAAATGAGAGTTCATTTTAATGACATCATTTAAAGCAAGAGAGAGAGAGAGAATGTAATGTGCCATATTTATATGCATGTATTTGTTTCACATAATCCATTATAGCTTTCTCTTCACCCTCAGAGTACAAGCTATTAAAGATTCAAAATCAAACTACATTAATTATTAGTTCTACACTGTGCATTAAGAGCATTAAGCCAATAATGGGCCTGTTTCTATTTTTCTCTTGGAAATTAGATGTTGAATTCTTATTTTGGAAGCAACACATAGAGGAGACATTTTTTTATTTCCTTTCTGTTTTGCAGATAATTGGCAAACCTAATACCTGTCAGAAGCAGGTCATTGTAATTAGGCATAGAACTAAACAATATAAAATTGTGCAGGTTGTTGATAAAAAAAGGGATGTAAAATCCATAAAATTATTCTTTTCTTGACTTTAAACCTGCTGCGTACTTCAGAGTGATTGCTATACATCTTCCGAAATGCTTTTGAACATAACCCAAATTCCTCCCTGAAGGTTAAGGAAGAGCTTAGGCAGGGTTTCACATATTTGTATGTGCTTGGATTTCTCGTTTAACCTTATTGTGTCTTCTGTCCCTGCACCAAAAAAACTGCAGAGGGTGGAGGAGAAATCCCTCACCCATTGGTACCCCATTGGGAGGTTATTTAGACTATTTTCAAAGGTGAGTGGGGCAGAATTTAGAGGGGGAACTAAAGCCACCACAGGTCTTCCCAATTCTACTCCAGCTTCCCATTTTAGTCTCTCATCTGTTCCTTTTGAACTTTTAAAATGGTGATTGTTTTCCTTGTCCATCTCATTTACATAAGTTTTCTATAGTTGTTATTTTTAATTCCCTCCCATCTAAACACCTTCCAGACCTTTAAAAGCAACTGAAAACATATTTATTTCAATTAGGGTATACTTCAATATCATTAGCCTCTTTTGCTTTCTCTTCTTTTATGTTTGCCTTTTTAATATAACTTGTAAGCTTTTGGGCAGTGTTTTGTGATTTTTAATAATTTTCTTACAGTGCCTTGTTATTACAGGCATGAAACCATTACAAGTCATTGTTATGATGGTTATTACTAATAAATATGGATGTTTTATGAAACTGGTAAAACTTCAAGCTATTAGGAGACAGAAATGAGAAGGAGACTAGAGTTATCTATTATCTATTCTTGTCAGAGGATGCAAATTCTCTTTCATTCTTTGATTTACTCCTAGAACTTACAAAGAAATGAAAGGTTGAACTGAGTTCAGGGGCTATTCCATATAAACAAGCTCTTGGAATATGCAAGTTTCTGCTTTTCAGATATGTCTGGTGCCAATAATTCTCAACAAAGTTAAGAAGAATTGAGAATATAATTACCACCCAAAATCAGCTCTCAAGGTTTCCCAGAAACCATAATGAATTTGCTTTACAGTTCAATTCCTAAATTGTAAGCGATCTTGTGCCTGTCAGGCAATAGTTTAAACAAAGTTCATAGCTGAAATTCTATCACAGTGGACCTGTTTAGTCTCAAAGCAATCCAGGTCTGGTTCTCATATGACGATATATATTTTTATCAACGTATTTTTATTTTGAGTCATGTAGGTAATATAATGTGGGAAAGTTTCTGTTCGGAGTTTTGACATCATGTGATTCTGTCCCAATAATAATAGTAATAATAATAATAATAATAATAATAATAATAATAATAATGCAAGTTCACACCATTTGTCACTACACCTTAAAGTCTAAAGCCAGGGCACCCTTCAATCTGGTACCCTCCAGTTGTTTTGGACTACAGTTCGTATAAAACAATTTCTATAAGCCCCAGTCAATTTGAACAATGCTCAGGGCTTATGGGAGTTGTCATCCAAACACCTGGAGGGCACCAGGTTGCCTATCTTTGTTCTAAGGTTACCTGTGAACATGATGCACTTTGCTCCCCCTGTGAACCACTTTTTTCAATTAGCAGAATCAAGGCGAATGAACCAGTTGAGTATTTCTTGGAGTGTGCTACCGGTTTGAACTTTCTCCATGGATAAAATAATTCTTTGCTCACAGGGAGAAAGCTAAGCTGATCACTTTTCTCTGATAGGCTAGCTTTCTATGCACAATGTCGTTTTTGACATAGCTAGAAGATTCAGTCCAGCTCTACCCAGCAACCTGAAATGGTACACACACTTCAGAAAGGGTTTTACTTTGATTCTGCTGGCTATACACAGTAAACACGATGTTTACAGTTACTGTGTAAAAGGAGTAAGCAACCTTTCTGGGCCATGGGCATATTTGGCAATTTGAGAAATTATTCTGGCCACCACCACAAAATGGCTACGTGGGGTCTGAGCCCCAATACACTAAACAACTTCTTTGGACCCGCAGTTTTCGGCCATGAAAACCTATTTTACAGCAATCCCAGTTGCCAGTAAGAAAAATGTGTTTTTTAAAAAGCGGCAAAGGTAGAACACTTTGGGGGGCACCAAGAAAAGGTGTGCTGGGGGGAGGGGCAGTATCAAGGTTAGGTATGGTTGGCCACTTGCTGAGGGCTCACACCTCAGCAAGGGCTCACTGACCATGCCCTCCTCTTAATCAGTGCAATCTACTTGTTCCCCTGCTTCTTCCTCTGGCCCAGACAATGGTGGTGTTGAGGAGGAGGAGGAAGAGGAGGAGCAGAAGATGCCACTGCCTATTTTCTCAATGACTGTCTGCCTGTCAACCAAGCAAACGGGAGGAATGATAAATAAGAGGATGAGGAAAAAGGGCAGCTGATGACAATAATGGTGAGAAGGTAGGCTCACTGAGGGAGGGGAGCCATAGAGGGTGTCTTGCCCAAGAGCCCTATAAAACCAGCACTGTCCGGGAGAGCATTGGTGCCTGCATGCACTATATTACCTGCCCTTGCTTTATAATATAGGGTACGTTGATAGTCCAAATAAGCAAGCAGAGGTTCTCTGGGTAATGGTAAGATATATTTGTCCTGCTAGGAATGCTTGGCAGAACATCGGGCTAGATGGCCTTCAGAATCCATTCAGTTTTACCAGGATTCAGACAGGATTCTATCATTCACTGGTTTAATACATCTTATGTAATATTACTTTTAAAGCCACTCTATGTTATAAAGAAAACTGGGGTATACTATTACATACAAATATAAATGAAAACTAGGTTTTCATTTGGACATGATTGTAGGTCAAGGCTTGGCCAAAGTAAGATTTGGTGTGTTTGATGGCCTGGTTAAGCCCTGGATGGGTCTTAGTCACGTAGAGGAAATGACTTCTTCCTACATTATGCACTTCTGTATGTGGTACCATGCATTTCTTTGCCATCAGGTTTCCCATGCTTTCACCACCTGTTACAGGCATTTTGTGTTAGTTATCTTATCAGTGTTGACAGAACCAGATGCTACAGTTTATTCTGCGCTGCCTTTTTCAGCAATAATTCATTTTTTGACATATATTTCATTTTACTATTAATGGAAACCTGATGGTGTAGTTCTAGAAAGTTACTCCATTATCTTACTCTCAATCCACCCCCCAAGAAACAGTAGAAAATACTACATTAAAACAAAACAAAAAAAACATGTAGAAAGGAATAGAAGCACTCACTGACTCCCACAGCTAATCTCTATGGAATTTCTAACCAACTTTTCATTAGGTAATGCTTTCAAGTATATAGTGTAAGTATGTACATTGCCCCATTGAGGGGGCTGTATCACTCCACTCATACTTAGCTATACTCCCTCTACAAGGATTGACACTGCTCTCCCTTGCTGACCTAAGGGGAAAGTAGACATTCCATCTGCCAGCCATGCGCTAGCTTGTTGTTAGACCTTTCCTGCTACCATGGTGATATGTCGGTGGTGACCCAGAATTAGAAGCAAAGATGTAGATACAACCCAAAACTTTTAAAAGTAACTACTAAAATAACAGCTCTTATTCCTCCCCTTGACCTGTTAGTTTGTCATATCAAAAAATAATTTTGAAAAAGTAATTAAACAAAAGAGACCATTCCTTCTCTTATCTGCATTATTTGATCAGTTCCAGCAAGGAAAGAAAACATATTTCATTGTAAAGTGTTTCTACCAGATGTCTTGGAAGCATAACAAAAATGACGTCTAAGTTAGACAAACACTATGTTAAGCTCTCAGCTCAAATATTTGTGGGTAGACAACCAAAGTTCAGAGATCTGCATCTAACCACTTATCTACAGGAAATTCTTTAAGGAAATAATTCTGTTGCATTAACACTGCAAATCCCAACCCCGACTTGGTTATCACCAAACAAGAATCTTTCCCACTGTATCTTATGGATATCATTCATCATTACTACGAATATCAGCTGATAACTATTCAGAAATATATTTTTAACAAATCAGCCAAGGCTACATTACAAAGTTACAGCCAAAATTTTTGCTCTTACAGTGCAATCCTATGCATGTCTACTCTGAAGTAAGTCTTATTGAGTTCAATGGAAGTTCCTCTCAGTTAAGTAACAAGTAAAGGATTGTGATGCCTAGTGCCATTAATTCAACAAAAAAGTTAAAAACATACTCAAAGAATAAATCATTCTTCTGTTGACATTTTCTGTATTTTAAGTATACTAGTGTAAAGTCCATGTCACTGTGGGCATTAGTAGTTCTGCTCCTTCCCTGCTTTTTTGCCCCTCAGTCCCCTCACCACAGAGGGGCTCAAGAATAATGGAAATGTGCCTCATGCATAGTGAATCCCTCCCTTCAAATGGCCCTGCCTCCCTCCCGCCCCCCAATTGGCCGTTTCCATTCCCTTCCCCCTCCCTGCTGGCAGCGACAGCCTAACTGCATGGCTGTGCCAGGGGCCTGCCTTTGCACCACACTGATTAGCCAAGCAGGGCTGTCCATCATTCTGCTGGCGGAGGGGCTGCCCTGACTGTTTGGCAGGGAGGAAATTAATTACTATTAAAGCTTGAGCTCTGAACATCTTTGAACTTTCAAAAATTTTCTGCACATCTACACTTGTGCATCTACACTGCACAACCTTCAGTTTTAAAGAGAAATTAGCAAAATTGGTCTGGTATATATTGAGTAATAAACCTCACATTACCAGACTGTACTTTATACTGTATACTTTATTTATTTATTTATTTATTACATTTTTATACCGCCCAATAGCCGAAGCTCTCTGGGCGGTTCACAAAACATACTGTACTTTATGTACTTTATATACTTTATGTATGTAATTCTATTACAACCTTTTAAAGCTGCGTCCTTCAAAAAATGCTGTTGGATCTGGAGTGAACTTTTACAATTAGAAACAGTGTTCCTAAACTGATGATGTGGCCAATAAATGGAGAGTAAAAAAAGGAAAGAGGAGAAAACAGAGGCTGCTGGGATAGCACCAGGAGGACTGAGGTAGGAGGGAGGTGAGGAGATGGGCGAGGGCTGTGTCAGTCAAATGCTGGGTTGACTATTAGTACAGTCAACACCAGTCCCAACCACTCCACAGTTGTGTAGGAAAATGTTGTGTGGGGAGTACCCCCTAGATAAACAACTGTGAGTTTACTATTCCCACCACCATTGACTTTTGTGTTGTCTGAATGCAGCCATTAGTCAACAGTGTGTTTATTGACACATCCCCGCCCTCTCTCCCCCACTAAGATCTCCCGCTGGTATCCCATCAGCCATTGTGAGTTCTGCTGACTGGGCTAGAGTGGCAGCCACTGCTTTGATTGCTCTTGCCAGGGAACTCTGTAGGCACCAAAAATAACGAAAGGGTCAACAATGCCCAACACATATAACAAATAGTTGTTCAAATAATCAGCTCTGCACAGCATTGGTTATTTGCCTTGGTTATTTTGGCAGAAAAACCAACAGTGGTGTGAAAAATAACCAAGTATTGACTATTTAACCCACTGTTCACTATTTAACTCACTGTTGCTTATCGTGTTGTTCAAACCCAGTCAATGATTCTAAATTTATTGTTTTCTTAATGTTATCATTTCTAAGTTGCTTCAAAACAAAGACTGGCTTTTTAGACTTTTAATAAATAAAAAATAAAAAAAATATTTTAATAAATAGTAGTACTAGAAATAGCACCATAAAATAAAGTTATTGCTAAGCTGTTCACAGTGTATCAAGAACAATTTTCAGAAAACAACATGCCACACCCCATAATCATAACCTCTTTGGGCAGGGTTTACGTTTATGAGAAATCATTACCCTCAATGTCTAATAACTGAGAAGATATATTCCCACAGATATTTGGGGATCTAGTTCTGCTACCATGATCATAATAATTCACAAGACAGCTATACTGGCTAAGGAATAAATTCAAGGAGGATCAGCTTTGAATCTTTAAAGAAGGGTATAATACAGGTGGAATTGTCTGTAGCGTAAACACAGGATGCTTTCCAGCTAAAAAATATGGCATTTTTATGCAAGATACATTCAGTTTGAAGGTGTATATTTTACTGCAACGAATATTTATGCATTATGGCAAACAAGCCTTGTTATTTAGCAATATGCCCTTTAGCAGAAAATGTTACCCAAGAAACCACGTATCTAGCAATCCAAGTATCCATAGTAACAGCCTGTATAGCAATTGAACTTTACTATATATCAGTTTTAAAATTATTCACAAATGAAACTAACTGCTACAGACTTGAATTAATCCACATTTGAGTCTACTCATTTCCTTGATTTGAATGAATAAAAATGTTTATCCTAATTAGTACTGAGCAAATGATTTGCACCAAATCATTTACCTGACATATCCAACTTTCCATTTTTGCTTGCAGAACATATGCAAGCAAGTTAGGAATTTCTGAAGCTTATTTAAGATTAGTGCTTGTTATTTTTTAAAACACACATACACACACACACACACCAACAACCATTTCAGACTATTCTATCTGAGAAAGTTCAGAACAACAAGATGACAATGAGCCCTCAGTCCCAGTCTTGCAATGATTAAAATTCATGTGCTTAGTATTTTATATGAAACAACCTTCTCCCTCCTTGAATAAACCAAACGTGCATATATTATATATCAGGTCTTATGTATTCACAAAGCTCTGGGCACAGAGGATTTTTCCTGTTGTTACCATCCATGGGTCACTGCATTCATGAAATGTGGGAATCAACATGCACAGAGCATTTTCCTTTTATTTATTTAAAATATTTATTCGCTGCTCTTCATCCAAAGCTCTCTGAACACCTTACATTATGAAACAATAGAAACCGTAAAATGGTTCACAAAAACGCAAATCAGAGGACAATATAATGGGTATTTTGTACTAAGGTATCAATACAAAAATACACAGTGACTAAAGTACCAAAAAGGCCTGGGCACCAGGGAATCTCTTTGGGGAGAGAATTTCAGAGGAAGGGGCACCACAACTTAAAAGGCCCTGTCCCCAGCAGATTCATGTACAGAGTTCGTCCTTAAAACCCCAAGCCCCAAGCCATTTTAGGGCTTTACCGATCAAAATTGGCACTTCAACTTGTGTTTACAAATGGTGTAGCTGTTTGAAGACTGATGAGAGAGGCTCCTCACATTCAGTCCCAGTTTATAAGCATGCTGCAGTATTTTGCAACAACTGCAATTTCCAAACAGCCCTTAAAGGCATTTCCAAGTACAACCCATTACAATCATCTAAATGAAATGTTACCAGGGCATGGATAATGGTGGCTAGGTGACTTCTGTCTAGGAGGAGTTGCAGCCATTGCATTAGCTTATGAAAGGTGTGTCATACTCCAAAGGCCACCTGGAGTATGGGCCAAATCTAATTGCACCCCAGACTGTTAGCCCGATGTTTCGAGGCAAATGCAATCCCATCCAGAACAGGTTGAACAACAACACCCTAGTCCAGACAAATTAACAACCCACAGCATCTCAGTTTGTATTTGCTGGCTTCTTCCCTTTGTGCATTCAACATAATTTCTGAAACAGCCAACACATTACAAATTGTATATACATATGCTCTGTGCACACAATTGGGTCACTGGCATGTATAGCTTCGTACATGTATAACCTTTTTCAGAAGTTAAGCTAAATCTATTATTATTATTATTTACTTATATAGCACCATCAATGTACATGGTGCTGTACAGAGTAAAACAGTAAATAGCAAGACCCTGCCGCATAGGCTTACATTCTAATAAAATCATAATAAAACAGTAAGGAGGGGAAGAGAATGCACCAAACAGGCACAGGGTAGGGTAAAACTAACAGTATAAAGTCAGAGCAAAATCAAGTTTTAAAAGCTTTAGGAAAAAGAAAAGTTTTTAGCTGAGCTTTAAAAGCTGTGATTGAACTTGCAGTTCTCAAATGTTCTGGAAGAGCGTTCCAGGCATAAGGGGCAGCGGAAGAAAATGGACGAAGCCGAGCAAGGGAAGTAGAGACCCTTGGGCAGGTGAGAAACATGGTATCAGAGGAGCGAAGAGCACGAGCGGGGTAATAGTTTGAGATGAGAGAGGAGAGATAGGAAGGAGCTAGATAGTGAAAAGCTTTGTAGGTCAACAGGAGAAGTTTATATTGGGTTCTGAAGTGAATTGGAAGCCAATGAAGAGATTTCAGAAGTGGAGTAACATGGTCAGAGCGGCGAGCCAAGAAGATGTTACAAGAAGATGTCACAGTTACAAGATGGGGGACACTTGGCTCAGCAATACTACAAACGAGAAAGATCTTGGAATTGTTGTAGACCACAAGCTGAATATGAGCCAACAGTGCGATATGGCTGCAAGAAAGGCAAATGCTATTTTGGGCTGCATTAATAGAAGTATAGCTTCCAAATCACGTGAGGTACTGGTTCCTCTCTATTCGGCCCTGGTTAGGCCTCATTTAGAGTATTGTGTCCAGCTCTGGGCTCCACAATTCAAGAAGGACGCAGACAAGCTGGAGCGTGTTCAGAAGAGGGCAACCAGGATGATCAGAGGTCTAGAAACAAAGCCCTATGAAGAGAGACTGAAAGAACTGGGCATGTTTAGCCCGGAGAAGAGAAGATTGAGGGGAGACATGATAGCACTCTTCAAATACTTAAAAGGTTGTCACACAGAGGAGGGCCAGGATCTCCCAGAGCGCAGGACACGGAATAACGGGCTCAAGTTAAAGGAAGCCAGATTCCGGCTGGACATCAGGAAAAACTTCCAAACTGTTAGAGCAGTGCGACGGTGGAATCAGTTACCTAGGGAGGTTGTGGGCGCTCCCACACTAGAGGCATTCAAGAGGCAGCTGGACAACCATCTGTCAGGGATGCTTTAGGGTGGATTCCTGCATTGAGCAGGGGGTTGGACTCGATGACCTTGTAGGCCCCTTCCAACTCTGCTATTCTATGATTCTATGATTCTATGATCTTAGCAGCAGAGTGGTGAACAGAAACCAACGGATTGATGTGAGAAGAAGGAAGGCCAGTGAGAAGAAGGTTACAGTAGTCCAACCGAGAAATAACCAATGCATGAACAAGAGTCTTGGCAGAAGAGACAGACAAAAATGATAGAATCCTGGCAATATTATACAGGAAAAAACGACAGGATTTAGCTACTGTCTCAATATGAGGAATAAAGGAGAGCGAGGAATCAAATAGGGCCTGGACTTTTAATCATGATTCTGCTACAAACTCTACAGCAGCAACAATTAATGAAGAAGAATGGAGAATAGTTTTCACAAGAGGAATGTCCAACTCAATCTGTGTCAGTTTAAAAGAAAACTGATTTATTGCTGGTATCTAACAACTCATAGATTAAATTAAATATATAAAAAAGACAACTGTGTATCTTGGAAATGCGGGAGTACTCAGTTGATTATAGGCATATGTGGTGGATGTGTTCAAGATTTTTGGAAGAGGGAAGTTATTAGGATGACAGGATATAACTTATCCCTTAACCGTAAAACAATGTTGTTAGAGCTCTTTCAATCCGAGGTCCCAAAAATTCATCAGCCAATGATATCTATTTTGTTAACAGCAGCAAAAATGATTATTGCTAACAACTGTTAAAATAAAAAACCAATTACATGTAAAGAATGGTTTATTAAAGTTTGGCAAATTGCAAAATTGTTGAAAATAATTGTTGAAAAGTAATCAGATTGAGAAATAGCATATGACGGACCCTCAAATTTATCGAGGAATTGAAACCTTTTATTGAATACTAAAATAATAGTCATGGAATAGAAATTAATATTGTTTTGCTACTTTTTAAATTATTTGCATTGGATGATAAGTAAAACTTGATTTTGTATACTATTTAATCTCTTTAGTCTATTTGATATTTAATTCGTTCTCAGGCCTTAGCTAGACCTAAGGTTTATCCCGGGATCGTCCCAGGGTCATCCCTGTTCATGTAAATAACACACAGGATATCCCGGGAGCAGGCAGGGATGACCCCTGGATGATCCCAGGATAAACCTTAGGTCTAGCTAAGGCCTCAGATGATTATTGTTGTGTTATGAGATATTTAATTTATTTGATACTAAATTCATTCCTAGATGATATATGGTGTTATGCCGGGGGTTTTTTTGCTGAGTAACTAATATAATTGAATGTGTATATTGATTGTGTTGTATAATGATATGTTGTATAATGTTTTATGATTAATAATAATAATAATAATAATAATAATAATTTATTTCTTACCTGCCTCTTCTTTTGGATCGAGGCGGGGAACAACATTAGAACAGGAGTCAGTACATCTTAAAAATTCTTGATTTTACATTGATCTGGATAGGCCTGCCAGAAAAGTCTAGTCTTTAAAGCTGCCTTAAAATCACACACAGAGTTAATTTTACGAATCTCCTCCGGCAGGCCATTCCACAATCTGAGTGCGACAGAAGAAAAGGTCCTCTGGGAAACTGATGTCAGCCTAGTTTTAGCTGACTGAAGTACGTTCACCCCAAAGGACCTGAGTGTGCAGGGCGGACTGTATGGGAGAAGGCAATCCCGCAGGTAACCTGGACCCAAACCATTTAGGGCTTTAAAGGTAATGACCAACACTTTGTACTTTGCCCGGAAACTAATTGGCAGCCAGTGGAGTGATTTTAATATTGGGGTAATATGCTCACCCCTAGATGTACTGGTGACCAACCTGGCTGCCATATTTTGAACTAGTTGAAGTTTCCGAACTAGGTACAATGGTAGCCCTATGTAAAGCGCATTGCAGAAGTCAAGCCTTGAGGTTACCAGCGCATGCACTACTGCATTAATAAAAGTTAATTATATTTTTAAAAACCCTCTACCTCTACATTCAGTGTACACAATTATAACATATGCAAAGTCTTTATTTCATCTGTTGAATCAGTTCCTGAATTTGTTAATTACAAAACTCAATAACAACAACAACAATAATTTATTTATTGCCCGCCTGTCCCGCCTGTCCCTCTGGATCAAGGCGGGGAACAACATTGAATACAAAATATTATAAAATACATAAAACTGATTAAAACATATAAAAACTAATACATTATTAAAATTACAGCCAGAGGTCTTAAAATTAGACTGGGTAGGCCTGCCGGAAGAGATCAGTCTTTATTGCTTTTTATATTCAGAAAGACTATTGAGTTGGCGGATCAGTTATGGCAGGATCAGTTATTACATATATGAGTATATGAGAGAAAATTTAAAGCAGAACCTAAAGACTCTTACCCTGGCAGCACAGATGAGCATGGAACCTTTCAGCACGCTTGGGCCTGTCATTCATTTACATTAGGAAAACTTTCAACGGAAATAAGTCCTGGACAACATCTTTGGTTTAAAATTTGTTCACAAACATCTAGATGCAAAACAGCTGTCACTATGAAAGCATTTCAAGACAACTGCTCAAAGCAACTGAACAAAAATGCATTTGGGTTTGAAACAAAATGAAATTCTGCAATTAAAAAAGAGCCGATCAGCACAAAAATATATGTCAATGTGATGTTTTTCAGATCACATTGAAACCATATGTAGTTCTGGCCCCAATCATAAAGTGCTTGAATTGAGAATAAGAAAAGAATCTCGTTTTTTTAACTTGGAAAATAATATACTTCTTAATGCAGATGGGAAGAATGCAGTCCTTGTTTCTTTAAGTGAATAAGCCATATGAGATTCATTTCATGGGCAGATGAATTCCCACTGAAATCTTTCCGACTTTCGCTAATTACTTATCTTATTTCAATATTAGGGAAATGTTGTGATGAATTCTGGTTATGGTCTTTGCATGCCAGCATGAATGCAGCTATTTAATACATCTTGTTTTAGAATATCATATGCATGATATCTCCCTCCTATTCTACACTTTAATTCATTCCATAGTTAAGGAACATATACTGAAGTTTACCAATGGGTATAGCCCAAACAAAAGGATTGAGCCAAAATGAGGACATTGTTCACAAAGCTTATATCAGCTACACACATACCAGTAGGGTGACCATATGAAAAGGAGGACAGGGCTCTTGAATCTTTAACAATTGCATGGAAAAGGGAATTTCAGCAGGTGTCATTTGTATATATGGAGAACCTGGTAAAATTCCCTCTTCATCACCACAGTTAAAGCTGCAGGAGCTATACTAGAGTGATCAGATTTAAAAGAGGGCAGGGCACCTGTAGCTTTAACTGTTGTGATGAAGAGGAAATTTCACCAGGTTCCCCATATATACAAATGACAACTGCTGAAATTTCCTTTACAACTGTTAAAGACACAGGAGCCCTGTCATCCTTTTCATATGGTCACCCTACATATCAGGCTTGAACATCATGGCGGCAAATTGTGGGTCATTTAACAGATGATTTGCTGGGATGCGTGCCACCTATCAGCCACTTTTGCATACTGTAAACAACCTGTGATCGATGTGATCAGGAGTTGTTGGCATAAAGTGCAAAACCGGACTGATGGGCTTTTTAGGGGCTAAATAACCCAGTAATTAACCCACAGTTTGTTGGTGGGTTATATTTAGCTCCTAAACCCATCATTCTGGGTTTGTACATTGTCTTGACAACCTGTGATTGGGCTGATTGTGGAATCAGCTCACATGCTGTAATTAACCCACTATTTGCTGCCAAGACAAGCAAACTGGGCCATTATCACAGACATTCACAAATCCACTTGCCTACTCGTAATTTCTTCCTAATAATATTTAGCAAACCAGATTCTTGAGCCCCAGAACAAAGTTTCCCCAAAACACATCGGGGCATTTTACCATTGTATTAAAATACCCACATTTTTCCCCAGTACTTGCCTCTTTTATTTGGCACTGTTCTCTTTTTCTTTCAAGTCAACTGCCTGCGAACAGCAGCAAGACAGCTTAGCATAGTGGTGGTGGTGAACATTTCCCATACCCCCAAAACATTGTGTTCATGCCAAATATTTTCATGTATGAATATGAGCACAATCCCACTAAAACACTACACATGTACACAGCCATGATGGGGGAGGATGCCTAAGAGAATGGAAGTCAATAGGCCAGAACATTATCCCATTCTTGGTATCACCCAAATCAGCCACCAACAAGTCATTGAAGGCAGCAGGAAATTCCTCAGAGGATTCTGAATCATGGACAGCCTAAGACTGTTTTGTAGTGTAGGTCCCTAGAACACCTTGTTCACTCCTCAGCCCTTCCGTTGCTTTGCTAATAGTTTTAAGAGATGCAAGCACTAAAATAAAAATGGAAACACGTTCCAGCATTTCCTCAAAAGTGATCTCTCCCATAATGATTTTGGTTTTAAGCCTTTAATCGTTATCTCCTAATGAAACACAGAGAAGGGCCAGGATCTCTTTTTGATCATCCCAGAGTAACGGGCTCAAGTTACAGGAAGCCAGATTCCAGCTGGACATCAGGAAAAACTTCCTGACTATTAGAGCAGTACGACAATGGACCTAGGGAAGTTGTGGGCTCTCCCACACTAGAGGCCTTCAAGAGGCAGCTCAACAACCATCTGTCAGGGATGCTTTAAGGTGGATTCCTGCATTGAGCAGGGGGTTGGACTTGATGGCCTTGTAGGCCCCTTCCAACTCTACTATTCTATGAAATTAATATATACCTGCATTCTCTCCGTTACCCTTAAAACTGTCTCCCTGACCCCACCTGTACCATTTTTGTCTCATTTCTGTTGAATTTTAAATCATGTTTTGATTATGTTATCTTGAAAAGCACCATGTACTGTGCTGGCAATAATAATAATAATAATAATAATAATAATAATAATAATAATAATATGCCATGTATAAATCATTATGGCACAGTTGACAAATTAGTCATTTGCAGTATGTAAAAGTGCGGATAGCAGCTCATACTATTTTACAATCGCTAACCATTGTAAACAGCTAACAAATTAATTACGCTTTTTCTGCTTCAGATATTAAAATGCCTTCGGCTAATACTGGAATATTTCATTTTAGTCTTACTTTAGTCTCTTTCTTCCACAGGAAGTTGTTAAATTTATTACAATTGAAAGAAGAAGAAACTACGGATAAAAAATAATTGCCAGTGATAGTAGATCCATTATGACACTGGTGAGAGTGAGGACTTTTGCTAAAAGGTTGTTGCTTGTCTGAGTCAGGGAGAGAATATTAAAAGTCTAAAAGAAAACAACTGTAACACTACAAGAAATGTGCTTGTTTTAACCAAAGACAAAATACAGACTATGTATCAGTATCACAGATGCTCTTGACCTCACATCCAGAGAGGCCTTTAAAACTCTGACTGATTTCTTGCTTGAAATGTTTTGTCTTCCTTATGCAAGGCTTTATGTGTGGGTGCATTAATAAAAAGAAAATCTGTAAATCCCTCAACTCTTTTCAAATGATATCTCTTTTCTTAACTCTTACTTCTGCTCTGAGATTTGTACAAATCCTTCATAAATGTTGTTTGAACAAAGGATACCAACTCTTTTCTTTGGGTATCCAATGTTGTTGTTCCACCAGCAGGAGGGAAATGGGTTGGAATGAATCTCCCCCTGGCCCCTCCAGCCCCGTGTGCCCCCACAGTCTGTTCTGGGAAGTTGGAGGATCCTTTGGAGCATATTTGTGGTGTGTGTAGGAGGGGCTGCAAGGGAGAGGATAGGATGGGGAAGTTTGTTTGCACAAGCGTTGGATCCAACCCTTTATTTATACCTTATATTGAATAATATTTTGTTTAAATTCCATGATACAATAACATCTTTTTAAAAAGGAAGGTGAGAGAGAGGGCTGAGAAGGGTTTTAGATAAAATGGGAAGTGATAAGTGAAGAGTTACATACACGTAAAATAAAATTTACATAAAACGTTTTGTCTCAACCAAAAGCTTCAATATACACTGTCCAAATCCTTAGATATGTATCCAAATGTCTGTGATAAGAAATTCATTCAAATACAGAAAGTGCTGTAAAATCTTCTCATCCTGACCTGGTTCGCTTGACATGACGGATTATAGGTTAATTTACCTGCAGGGGCTGTTGTATTAAACTGGGCACTCGCGGGCACCATTTTTGCATGGTGCCCACGGGCAACCATATTGCTGCAGTTTGTTAGAAAATCCTCAAATAACCCTAAAACAAGCCATGGGTTATTTGAGGGTTGTCTAAACTTCAAAGAATCCTGCCACCTGGGTTTGTACGACATGGCAAACCAGGTGCTCACGGGTGATGGGCACAACATGACAACTTCTGCGGCTAAATTAACCCACACTGGGCTGTCATGTTGTGCAGATCAGGGCATTTTTAATAGCTTGAAGTTGATTTTATTATTTTTATGCTGCATTTTTAGATTGAGACTTTCCCTTGCTCGGCTTCGTCCATTTTCTTCGGCTGCCCCTTACGCCTGGAACGCTCTTCCAGAACATTTGAGAACTATAAGTTCAATCGCAGCTTTTAAAGCTCAGCTAAAAACTTTTCTTTTTCCTAAAGCTTTTAACACTTGATTTTGCTTTGACTTTATACTGTTAGTTTTACCCTACCCTGTGCCTGTTTGGTGCATTCTCTTCCCCTCCTTATTGTTTTATTATGATTTTATTAGAATGTAAGCCTATGCGGCAGGGTCTTGCTATTTACTGTTTTACTCTGTACAGCACCATGTACATGGATGGTGCTATATAAATAAATAAATAAATAATAATAATAATAATAATTTGTCAGCAGTTTTGAAAATTCTTAGAATAATAAAAGGTAGGATCATTTAAAAACTGAGCTGAAATTTACCTCCACTGTAAATACTGAGTTGAAATTTACCTCCACTGTAAATACTAAGTTGAAATGGACCTCCTGTGCTCCCCAAAAACAGAAAAATATATAGTATGATTCCACATGTGAAAGACCACCTTTGTCTGTAGAGGCACCCTGGCTATCTACATTCTGAGGGCTTTCTGAACATACCACAGGGTATTGAGTCCATTTGTCAATGGTGTGGGAGAGAACCTACTCAATTGTTGTGCCCACTATGTGGAATGATCTCCCCATTGAGATCAGGCGGGCTCTTTGTGTGGACTACTCCTGCTGACACCTAAAGTTTCATACACCTACTTGTATGCCCAGGTATTTTCCTGACCACTAGCATTGACAACTCCCCTTGGTTATTTTAATTAGGTTTTATTGTTTTTATCATTGTTTTGCTGGTTTAACGATTGGTTTTATTATATGTTATTATGATTTTGACCCAGTTGGCATGTAACATTTTGCCATAGTGTGTGCTGGTTGCTTTCCACAGTCAACCCCCAATTGGGCCGATTGGGCGTTATGTCACGTCTGAACTTGGACATCATGTTTAACCCATGATTAACCTATATTGTCCAGCTTTGGACAGCACACAGAATATTCAAAAACACTGCAGCAAAGTGTGGGTAAATTAACTCACCATTTGCTGTCATTACGTGCAAACCGCCCCTTTATGTTGTAAACCACTTGAAAAGCAGAATAGAAATTATCTGAAATAAAATAAATGCTGAGTTTGGAGTTGACAAACCTGAATGCCAACACAGTTTTCAACCTTTTAAGGAGAATTCAATAACTGGTGTACTTTTCATTAAGTGGCCATTGACTTGAGCAAGATTATGATAGAAGTCTAAGTGGCCAGTAATTCACCCCTTATGTCTGCTGGCCCACGAAGATATGAACCTAATCCCTTCATTCTAAAGGCAAATCTATCTGAAAAAAATAATCCTGTTAGCATAGAAGAGGAAAAGGCATTAATTTTCCAATTCTCAGAATGTTTGACAGATCATAGTACTACACCCTCCCTACCCAATTGCTAAAAGAATGTGACAGTATCTTGCTGACACACAGAATTGCTTACCTCTTATTAGAAACCAAATCCCTTATTCTACACTAAATTTGCCCCCAGACAGGTTTAAGTCAATTCTCTCAGGATAGGAACTTAACTGTTATACGGACTTAAAGCAAGTTTAATGCTTTGTTCTTCAGATATGGCTCCATAACTGTATTATTATTATTATTATTATTATTATTATTATTATTATTATTATTATTGACACACATCTTATGAATTTGTAGAATCTCTGACAGCAAGATTCTGTTTTTAAAAACATTTTAGAAACATTTCCATCTATATAAAATCTCCATGATTTTAATTTTTGTGAACCACCCAGAGAGCTTTGGCTATTGGGCGGTATAAAAATGTAATAAATAAATAAAACACTATTAACCATGTTCTTTTCACACTCTTCCTAATCAGATGCTGTTTCCAATTAGGCAATTAGGAAAATGGAAGAATCATGTTTACTGTACACAGGCATAGACAAGTTAACAACGGTCTGAGTGACAGACAGATTTTTATACCATTGGAAATGAGGTACTCATCAAAGAAAGATTGTTTCAACTTAATTATATATACACATTTGTCTGATGGAAAACAAGCAGCTTCTTATCCAAATCACAGTGATATGGCCAAGTTCATCTGTACCAACCTCATAAATATAAAGGCTGATTTCACTACATTACATTTTGCTTTAGCCACAATTTCAAATGAAGACACTAGAATTTTATATTGGTTCACAACCTTTCCCCCCCCCTCCTAGATCAATACATGATGAGTTTTTCAGAAAACGCAGAATGCAATCCTAGATAAACTCAGTAAGAAGTCCTAGTGAACATAATAGACATTACATCTTAGTAAAGATGCAAGAGTCCCATGGATAGTTTAAATCGTGATACAGACAACCGCCTCCATGGAAGTACAGCCACCATGAAACTCATTCAGTCACATACCTGCTTACGACATTCTTGGTATGATGAAACGCAGCTCTACACTTCTCAATATCATTGTGTACATACAGTAAAGTGTGTGCATATTCAAACAACTGGTTTACATGCCTTCTCCCCACAATTTTTTTAAGGCAAAGAATTGTGCAGGTTGGGGGATCAGATATAGGGGCCTCTGTGTAGAATACTTACTTCACACATTACTTTAGTAGAGCTGTGATGGAGTAGAAGCCCTGCTCTTCCAATATGCATTCTATCATGGTCTGATTTTAACCAGGCCTAAATAGCTATTACATGATTCCAAGGTTGGTAGTTTCTACCCTGGCTTGAGCAGTAGCATGGTGGTAAATATGAGTTAACATAAGAGCTGCCCATACGCAAGGAGAAATTAAAAAGAAAACTTAAGAAATTACGTAACTGCGTCAGGATCCATTCAGCTCAGCACAACAATTTGTTCCTATGAATTGGCTGATGGCATGAAAGAAGGCAATTGAGCTACAAAAAATTTTCAGCCACAAAGAAAGAAACAGCATCACTTTGTACAGTTCTGCCCATCTGTCATATCAGCCGCTAACTACAATCTGTACTTGTTATGTTCAAAAGAAAATGTAGACATTTGAAAATTTGTAGTATTGCTTCAGAAATTAAAATACACTCTTGACATGTGAATGTAATATATTTCATTGTGTAAAGATTGTTCCCAAAGTCTACTTATTGAGCTCCAAAGGGAAATGATTGAAGATGGCCAATCACTCTTAAAAAAAAAAAAAGAATCAGAATACGGTTTCTATTAATTTCTGTTAATTATCTGCTCAGACTTCTCTCCAGATACACCATCTTTCCACAACTTTAATTTTCCATTCTATTTCAACTTTTGTGTGATATTTTAATACACAATGCTGTTATTATATAACAGAAAGATGTGTGATGCATTATTAAACAGAATTCTCAGCACCAACACTGAGACAAAAAGTTTCATATATGCATCTTTCTGAATTATCTTTTATTGCAAAGGAGTTGTACACTTTTATTTTTTGGCTAAAAATTATTTCAGCTGGGAAAGGGGCAAAGACCTATTTGGGCAGCGGCCCAAAACTGGCATGCGTTGGGAGCGCCTCCTGTCAAGTTAGTGCCTCCCGCCCAACTTATTTCAACAGGTGGTGAGTGCCCTGCCCCAGGTGCTGGTTATACACCTGGGTGGTAATGATCTGGGATTGCTGAAAGGCAAGGCCCTCATTTTGCAAGCTATTGCTGATTTTCAGGTCATACCGCAACGTTAGCCTGGTGTTGTATAGTTTGGTCATTTATTTATTTATTTAATTTATTTTTTATTTATTTATTACATTTCTATACCACCCAATAGCCGAAGCTCTCTGGGCAGTTCCCAAAAAAACGCCCAGAGAGGCGGTTTCAGGGGCCTGGTCTTGTGTGTTGCCCATATTTATCTGGTGCAATGGCCACGATCATGGGGCTATGGAGAGGGCCCATAAGAAGGTGAACACCACGATCTTCAGAGACCTGTCCAAATATGGGGATTTTAGTATTCAACATCCCGCTATACAATTAAGCTGGAGGGAGCTATACAGGCAGGATGGAGTGCATTTATCGGATTTAGGTAACGATCTTGTGTTGGAGGATCTGCAAAGGGGTCTCATGCAAATAATTTTAACTAGGTCTGGGGGGGTAGCATCTAAGCGAGTTGCTTGATGCTCCCTGTGGCACTAGGTATGGGCATCCGGAGTGGGAGTGGGAATGGTGAGCATTCACATGGCACTGTTCACAGTGACTGGTAAGTCCAAGGATCCCAGCTTTAAGCCCCACGGCCTGCCTGGGAGATAAGACTTACCTTTGGGGCCAACCCTACTCACCCACTCAGAGCTGTACGGCCTGAGATAGGGTGTGACAAAAGAAGGTCCCCCTACCCCACAAGGGCCAGGCCCGGGGGAAGGCGAAAGACGCAGCACCTACCCTTGGGCCATGAATGGCTCGCCCAACTTCAGGGGCCTGGCAACAGGCCATACTGGATGCCCCGTAGGATTCACCCCCTTTTGCAGATCATTTAATAAAATGTGGCCCTGTTTAAATCCAGCTGTTGTTGTCTCGTCTCCTTATTTATCGACCTTCGCACTACAATGCTGTTATTATATACATAAAAGGTCATTCAGAAAGATGTGTGATGCATTATTAAACAGAATTCTCAGCACCAACACTGAGACAAAAAGTTTCATATATGCATCTTTCTGAATTATCTTTTATTGCAAAGGAGTTGTACACTTTTATTTTTTGGCTAAAAATTATTTCCACAGAGCTTTGTAAAGGGCTAACAAATAACCTAATTATTTCTATAAAGTAAAAGCACATTCAATTATTTTCCCATTTATTACTTCAAACTTTACCCTAAGGCTAATAGACAACCTACTGAAATGCCACGTGTATTAGAATGAACCCTAGCAGTGGTAGGAGGTCATATTTCAATGTTTCTGGTGCAGCTTTTAAGTGTAAACAACAAAAGAGCCCACTGCAATTCATTATTACTTCACTGTGTAATAAAGGCTTATAGTTCACAAATGGCTAAAACTTACTACCTAGGTCTGGCTAAAAGAAAACTTAATTTCATTTTGCTTTCTTTTATTTCACCTTCAGTCACAGGAAGGTGAAAACACCAACCCTGAAAGTCTCCGGACTTTAAAAAGCAACACTGATCCGAGAAAGTAATCCACCTATAGCAAGTGATATTTCAGAAGCCAATTGTAGCCAGCCGGTATCTTGCCATTTAGAATGACATGTTGTGATGTTTCATTGTATGGAATAATGGTTGGTTTGTAGTATATTATTCCCGATAGAACTATAGCATCACTATCTCAGTTGCGTATCCTATTGTGACCCTTCAACACTCTGAAGATTGCTGTATTCTTCACATGACTCAGTTGTTGCTTTAATTAACCTTTCTACAGCATATGACACATTCCGCCACGCAGTTTGTTTTATTTTCCTCATGCAATTCATATTCTCATCCCTTTCTCCCTCAGTGTCTAGCTGCTCTGTTTGCCCTATACTGTTTGCACTAAAAATTCAAAATGAGAACTGCATAGTGCACTGACACAATTGGCCAAAACAAAATGCCCACCTTTGTGCATGTTTCGATTGTTTAAAGACATACATTCCTTTAAACCAGGATTGGACCAGAGTTATTGCTGCTGATAACAATTTTTAGCATAATGATTTGATTTGCTTATTTCAAGCTTTGGGGAATGCCCACTACATTTTATGCCACAATTCAGGATGCCTTCATTAATCTAATTTCATTAATCTAATTGGGGGGAATTGTTTTAAATTTGATTTAGACTGTGCACATATTTCATACCATTAAATTGACTTACATGACTTATTTTTAAAATGTTATAAACATACATTTACAGATATATCAGATGTTGAAAAAACAGATTAAAGACGCAATCATGTGCATATTTAGACAGAAAAAGTCCTGCAACTACCAGCATTCCACAGCCAGCCATGCTGGGAGCTGCAGGACTTTTCTGCCTAAAAAAGTATAGGGCTGTACTCCACGTTTGTTTCCTAATCTGCATGTAAATAAACCACAAACAGATTGAAATCATAGTTGAACTGTAGCAAATCAGCCACTGCACATCACAAAGTAGTCGATCCTAGGAGAATCCAAATACTTTATTTGCCCTCCTATAATTAATTATTGTAATATAGACTTCAGCCTTTTAGGGACAGGCAGGTTCTAAACAGATGAAATAAATCTTACATAGGTCCGAACTTTTAGATTCCTTTACTTATTTAGCCAGTTAGCAAGTTGCAATTATCAACTTGTGTCTCCCTTTGGGGTTGGGGGGAGTTTACCTACTTTCATATTTTCCATCAGTTTTTCCAGCCCTGCTTTCAAAAAAAAAAAAAAAGTGAGGAAGCTTCAGCTATTGGTTGCTATAGAAATGTAATAAATAAATACGTGGATGCTTTACCACTTCAAAATCTTCTGGCCTGTTGAAAGTTATCTTAACCTCCTCTCTGATGTAGTGCTATATTTCCTGCCAGAGAGAGAAAGATACATAGAAAAAGCAATCTAGGAACTTCTAATGCATTCTCCAACTAGTAGATGCAGTATAAAGAAAATATGTAGGAGAAAGCAAAATGGCAGCTAAAGAGAGGTCTGGGTACTGAAAGTAGTTTGGAAAGGAATACTGCTTGGCGTGTACAGTCAGTGTAGCCATTTATTTTAAGCAAGCTTTTTGTTGCCCATTATAAAAAGTTTTTTGTATTGTTTCAAATACCACCGCAACCTGTTTGTCCCACTTCTGGACACAGAAAATATATTTGCTAGTTCACTGCCATTTGCCCTCCTGCAAAGGAAGGGGGAATTTTAATTAACTTTAGCCAAATCTTAATTGTCAAGGGTTAGGGGTTTATGATTATAATATGGCAAGAAGCTTTCTCTAACTACGAACACTTTGGAGTAGCTTCAAGTGGCTGCAGAGTTTCATTTAGCAACCTACTGGCATTCTTAATTTGCTGCAAAATTTCACTATGGGAACATGCTACTTCATGCTGTAGCACCATTCTCAGGGGCATTGTTAGGAGCAAAAGATGGTCACCGTTCTTGTTGTTAAAGATAAAAGTGGAAATCCTTTGCCACTTTGTCTTATAATAGTAAGTCTTTGTCCTCCAAGGTCATTCTTTGATTATCCAACTAGTTTAGCCTTCCAAGACCCTGAAATAGACAGAAAACTGTAAGCTGAATATTCCAGCTCCAACATTTGCACAACATGGAAAGCAGTGCCTCTTAAAACTAGTGTTTGTCTCTAAACTCAGGGAGGCTGGCTGGGCTGAATTTGTAGGTTTTATCCTGTACAGCTTGGAGTGAATACCAGAGTAAAAAAACACCAAACAATCACACCTTCATATTGACAGTATGTTGTGACACAGTGTGACATATAAACAGAATCTTGTGTCCAATTATCCAGTCAGTACAAACTCTGGTAGAAAGTTTTGATCACATTCTTGATCTGTTTGAAAGAAATATTTCCCCAGATTTATCAATAACTCTTCATGGTGTGGATTATGTAGTTGGGCTTTATTACTGAAATAATCTAACAGTTAATACAGACGGTCTGTTTGTATTTAATAACTACATAATTCTATGGATTAGATTCAGTGAAGCTTCCTATCAAAATTCAAATGCACATGGAGATTCAACATTTCATTTCTCTTCTCCTCAGACTCACTAGGAAAAATAAAGCAGCAGACAGTAATCAAAGTTTCGTGTAAAGATCTTATGGAATCCTCGTGGGAGCCAACTCAGCCATAATTGTGCCTTTCTTATGTTGGGAGACTTTAAAAAGAAAATCCTTCTTAAGGATGGCTGCTTTTATAAATACCCTAACTTTCTATGGCTGGATGGTTCTGTTTTGTTATCAAGCATTTTCTTCCCCTCATATAGGAAAATTTGGCTGCTTTTCCTTGTACAGATTTCTCAACCTTGACAACTACTGTCTTCTCATAAGATTAATGAAAACTTCTTCATTCTATTTTTTTTTCATAATAACATTTCATCATCAACACTACATTTCTATCCATAATGATTACAGACGTCTAAGTTATAGTCTTCACTCTGGACTTCATAAGATTATGGCTAACAAGCAAAACCTCATAGTTGTAACATCTCATTTGGTTGAAGGATGAACTGTAAAACTTTTTGAGTAGTTATGGGGAAAGTTTATCTTAAAATCATATATATGATGTGAAAGTTTTATTCAATGCCAAAGTTGATTTCAGATACCAAAGCTTCCCCTGCTGCTACTTACCACAACTCTGCTCCCTTGAGTTACATATTTCTCATAATGCTCTGGTGCTAATATTAACTTTTATAATAAAAAACTATTGTCTTATTCAGTTTCTTAATAGGCAAAAAGAATTTAATCAATCTTGCTTTAAGA
This sequence comes from Elgaria multicarinata webbii, assembly GCF_023053635.1. Lineage (NCBI taxonomy): Eukaryota > Metazoa > Chordata > Lepidosauria > Squamata > Anguidae > Elgaria > Elgaria multicarinata. Next base: position 54,155,899 of record NC_086174.1, on the reverse strand, counting down.
ATAGAAATAAATCTACCTGTCTAATAAAACTATTTGTGTTGGAACTTTTGTACATTTACTTTTTCAAGGAAGAAAAATACACGAACACCAACCAAATCATCAACAAACCACACTAAACAACTTTGCTTATCCAAAAAGTGTTCACTGAATAATTATTTGTTATTTGTTTAAACTCAAAGCAGTTTGCTGTAAAAATAATAATAATAGCTAAAATTACACACAATAATTAATCATTAAATTTCAATAGAACTCCACAAAAAAATCCCACAGGCTACTGGTAAAAACTACAGCCCATAGCCATCATATTCTTTTTAGCCACTGATGCTGATAAAAGATAGATGTGTTTAGCAACCTCTCTATGCCATCAGGCATACAATTTCTAACCTCATTCTGGTGGTAATTCAAGAGCCTCAGGCCTTACTCCTGCCTACTGATGAATCACGTTCCTGTGATGAAGACTGGGGCATGAAGCACAGCTTGATGTAATGACTACAGTCACCTTGGGAGTTTGTACAGCCCCTAATGGATGCCAGACCAGGACCAGAAAGGCTTTAAAATTAAGCACCTGAAGCACAATTTGGGCTAGAAGTTCACGGGCAGTAATTACAGTTGTTCGAGGATTAGTTGTACATGTAGCCATCTACAGCATGAACATGGGTTAGGTGCAGGTGTAGCCCTGCTTCCCTCAGCCTCTCTTAGGAGGTGTTAGTTACTGAGCAAGCTCAATGTGATGTGAAGACCCTGCTGCCAATGGCCTCGGGTGAGGTCTCTGTGAAGAGTGTGGCATCCAGAATGATCAGGTAGGGAAGGTTGGGCTTGGTAAAGAAAGCTGAAGGACACACTGGGTTGGTTAGACCTTTCTCGTGAGTCCAGCCAATTTTTTTAAAAAAAAGAATCCAGTTTTTAAAACATCTAATCCATTTATCCACAGCCTACGCACCTTCTTTCAGAACTAAGGTGGCGGTGTCTGGGTGCTTACTTAATGAAATGCAGAGCTGGATGGCACCAGCATATGGTTAACCCCAGTTCTGGATGATTGCTTCATATAGATGTTAAATAGTACTGACAAAAACTCCAGGCCTTGTGGAACATCACGGTCAATTCCTATGAAGCTAACCTAGGTTTCCCAATAACTATCTTCTGAATGTAGGCAGATAGAAAGGATTTCTGTGGGATCCAAGTAGGATTTGATCTGAACAATTTAATCAGCAAAGAATCATGGGAAATCATTGCAGCAAATGGTAGATCTCTCATCTTCTAGTGGCTTGTTTTTAGGGTCTAGTGGCCCTAGCCATCCCATCCCAAACAGCTCAGTTCGTTGTGATGTTGCTGATGCAGAGGAAAAAAATATTTACGTGCAGGTGCCACTACTACATCACAGGGCTGTGAATGGGCTTCAGATTCTGCAAGGGCATTCTGTTACATGAACAGAATGTTAACATCTAATAAATATGTGCCATGATGTGGTTAAAAATCGCAACCCAGGTGGTATTAGAGATGGTATTGGATTTTAAAGAAAGGAAAAGAATATGATACCAATTAAAACGACAACAGTTAAATAGAACAAAATCAAATATGGATTGGAAATGCCGAAGAAGCACTCCTAATCCCTGAAATGAGATATATTAAGAAGAGCCACCTATATGCCTTTAATGACTTCTTATAAAACAGAGTTTCCAATAATGGATCTCATCAACTGAAACTCAATCCAGACAAGACAGAGGTACTATTAGTGGGTGGTTTGCCTGCCCGATTAAGTGATGTTCAACCTATTCTGGACAGGGTTCCCTCCCCCAAAGGATCAGATTTGTAGTTTCGGGGTGCTGTTGTATCCAGAGCTTTCACTTGAAGCACAGTGGAATCAGTGGCATGGAGCACCTGATATACCAACTATGTCCTTATCTGGACAGAGATAGCCTTGCTACAGTTATCCACACTCTGATCATCTCCCATCTGGATTACTGCAATGTGTTATATGTGGGGCTGCCTTTGAAAATGGTCCGAAAACTTCATCTAGTCCAAAACTGGGAAGCAAGATTGTTAATGGAGACTGGCTAACAAGTTCCACATTACAAGTTCACTTTTCCAGATGCACCGGGTGCCAGTCCATGTCTGGGCCTGATTCAAAGCCCTAAATGGTTTGGGGCTAGGTTATCTGAAGGATCATCTCCACCCATATGTCCCTGCCTAAACCCTAAGATCATCTTCAGTGGTCTCTCTTCAGGAGCCCCTGCCAATCGAAGTAAGGTGGATGGGTACCAAGTAGAGGACCTTTTCTGCTGTTGCACCCCCGTTGTAGAATGAGCTTCACAGAGAAGCTCACTAGCATGTACACTGTACCCTTTTTGGTGCCAGGTGAACACCTATTTTCCAAGGCATTTTAGTCTTTTAGTTCTGTTGTTTTAATCTGTTATTGTAGGAACATAACAACATAAAAAGAACCATGCTGGATCAGACCAATGGTCCATCTAGTCCAGTACTCTGTTCACACAGTGGCCAACCAGCTGTCAAACAGGGAAGCAGAACATGGTGCAACAGCACCCTCCCACCCAGGTTCCCCAACATTTAGTGTATACAAGCTTACTGCCTCTGATATTGGAGGTTGCACATCGCCATCAGGACTAGTAGCCATTGACAGCCTTTTCCTCCAAGAATTTATCCAACTCCCTTTTAAAGCCATCCAAATTGGTGCCCATCACCACATCTTGTGGTAGTGAATTCCATAGTTTAACTATGTGCTGTGTGATGAAGTAGTATTTTAAATTTTAAATCTCTGCAGTTCTGCTGGGTTTTATTCTAGTTTTACTTTTATGCTGTAGTTTTAAACATTTAAATTTTATATTGAATTTTATGCTATAATATTTTCATTGTGGTTTTAATTGTTGTGAACCATCCAGAGAGATTTGGCTATTGGATGGTATAGAAATGTAATAAATAAATAAAGGGTAAGTAAAAGAATCTAGGTTAGATGTTTTACTTTTATGCTGTAGTTTTAAACACTTAAATTTCATATTGAATTTTATGCTATAATATTTTCATTGTGGTTTTAATTGTTGTGAACCATCCAGAGAGATTTGGCTATTGGATGGTATAGAAATGTAATAAATAAATAAAGGGTAAGTAAAAGAATCTAGGTTAGACGTTTGTCTCATTTGTGGAGGCCACTTCACAGCAATTATGAATATGGTTCAAACTAGCCTTCCCCATCCTGGTGCCCACCACTTGGAGTACAACTCCCAGCATCCCACAACAGAAGGCATACTGAGAGGATGATGGGAGTTGTAGTCTAACATATCTGGAGGGCACCAGCATGGGGAAGGATGTTTGAACCATGAACAGAGATTCAAAATATGGAAATGGAATGTGGGGAGGGATCCATAAGGATCTCTGGCTGTGTGTGTGCATGCTTTAGGGCTGTGTGTCAGGTTCCAAACTGCTGGATATTAAACCACATACTTAGCTGGCAGAAGGTTGCAGGTTCAGTCTCCAGATCCTAGTCATCACGGCTGAGAAAACCTTTGAAGGCAGAGAATACTGAACTAGACTGATAAATTCATGACGAATGCAGCTGCTACTCATGATGGTTATAGGGAACCTCCAGGTTCAGAGGCAGTATGCTACTAAACACTAGCTGTTGGGGGTCAACAACATCTTCATGTCCTGCTAATGAGCTTCTAGAGCAAAGATCTGGAACCTCTTTCAGTCTGAAAGCCAAATTCCATTTCAGAGAAGCTTTCCGAAATGGCAAAACAGGGTGGGAACCAAAATACCAAAATATTTTAGCCTAAAGCTCTTTCCACCAGTAACTAAGCCTTTCAGCCTTGTAGAATGGGGTGGGGTGGGGGGGATCTGCAATTGCTTGGAAACCACCAAATGACTGGCAGTCAAGAAAAGGGTGTGTGGCCATTTGGGGAACTCTGGAGAGCCAGAATGGGACACCAGGTGAACCAGATTTGGCTTGCAGGCCTGTTCTACAGGCATCCAGTTAAATGGGCCTTTGTTCTCTGATGTAGCAGGGCTCTTCATCTGATCTCATGGACCCAAGCTTTTGTTTTCATGCTTCGTTTAAATTGCTTTACTGCTGTTTGTTTACATTGTTTTTATTGAATTTATGATGTAAGCCGCCCTGAGCATTTCTTTGGAAATGGAAAGGCAGGGTAGATATTCCCTAATAAATAATATTCAAATATCTTCTTTCATCATAGCTTGACACAGGGGTTTTCAAAACCTATGTAAAGAAGGAGATTCTAATTCATTTATCTAATACATATGCTTTCACTCTTTCCTGCACTGAACAGATTCACTTGCAAAATAAATCCTCCTTTGGAGACTTCATATCCAGATGGGTAATGTTCTCCTAAGGTGATAAGGTAGTGTTAATGAGTTCGCTTTTCTGATGGAAGAGTTGCAGTTCAAAGCCTAATGCTGCCTCAGGTGCAGAGTATGAAACTGACAATATGAATTCATGAATGCCTCTGTGTTATTTGCATAATGCCAAGGATGTGCCCCTTGGGAAATAGGAAATATAGCTTTAAAAAAAGAAGAAGAAGGAAGAATACATCAGTTTCTGTCACCTTTAAAGAGCATTCAAATACCCATTGTAAATGCAGCTCACTGCCATAACATTGTCCACCATTTGGAATGCAGATACTGTGATTTTCTTAGCTGCACTGCAACACTGGGTACGTAACTATGTAAACTACTTGTACCAGGGCCTCATGTTACCATGTACGTATGGTCACCGCCAACCAATATCTCATGCTGTGACACTGCCAATGATACTTAAAGGATATGCATCATGTGGTGAGGGATGCTTCCAAAATTCTCCTCGTCCAAATTTTCTTTCCAGACTTTGGAGGTCTTAATAACCTTGTCCTGTTGCCAAGGTGAAACTGATGGATTAGGGGTTCTCTATTGTTCCATTTTATATTTTCATATTTTCTACACAGTGCTTTGCATTCCCAGTGTGCTGCATCTTTTCAGTCCTTTCTCTACCTCTACATTACCAAGGTGCATGTTCAAATTAATAAGGCACTGCAAAAACATACACAGCAGCCGGATTCTAGTCCCCACTTGACCATGAAGCTCACTGGGGAACTTTGGGCCAGTCACTGACTCTCAGTCTAACCTACCTCACAGGGCTGTTGTGAAGATAAAATGGAAAGAAGGAGGACCATGGAAGCTGCCTTGGGTTCCTTGCAAAAGGAAAACGTGTAGGATATAAATGTGACAGTAAATAATAAATAAAAAACAGCCAACACCAAACACTACCAATGAGCATGAGCATTTCTGTTCAATGATAAAGCACTGCAAAAAAGCAAACTTGATGTGAAGTCAGGGAACAGAAATGGCCACATTAGAATAAAATTAGCATCCTGGATATCCCCTTTTTTTTTTTTTTGCCACAAATATGAATGATCATGTATGCCAGACGTCTGAGGGGAAAGCCTCTGTGTTCCTTTCATCAGCAAATATTCAGATCACCTTCTGTTCTTACACAAATATTGATTTATTTCCATCCTAGAAAGTAATGGCTTACAGGCATGCAAGAAAATCAATTCAGTAAAATTACGTTGGTTTTCTGACACACAATGAAGTTCATAGACAGAAATATGATAAAATAAGGTGAAAAAATTCTCATAACAACTGGTATTTATACTACTGAGTTTTGTCTCAGAAGAGAGTAGTTAGATCCCTTGGAGATACTTTTTGTGCTAGGAATGCTATAGGCATGAGAACTATTATTCATATATTAAACAAAAAAGCAATCTCAATCCCTGCACAACTACAGATTGACCCAACAACTGATCATGGGTTATTTAACAATCACGTAACCCATGGCCCCCATATGTGCATGACACAACAAGCTGCAGCTGGGCTTTGAATATGCAAATTCCACCAGGTATACGCCAGCACATGCTACAGCCCGCTGTGGGTTAAGCAACATTTTGATCAGAAGTAAACAACACATAACTCATGGTCCCTGGATTCTCTGGACATGAGAAGCTGTGGCCAGGCACTGAATATTCAAAATAGCTGCCAGCATGAACAGAATGCACTGCAGCCCATGCTGCATGTTGGCTGTGGTGGGCTGTTCAATCGTGGAGGTCTCCCTCCATGAAGTGGGATTCAGTAGAAGCATTGGAGGAAAAGGGCTAGGCAGATACGTTTGCAGATTCCTCTTTTCCTCTACAGCCCGCAGCATCACCTCCCACACTGTTCTGGAGAGTTCCCCAAACAGCTTTTCAGGGAGCAGAAAGGCAAGAAGCAAAAAGCAAAAATTGTTGCCCTGCCCACTTTTCTCCAGCGTGAGTAGAACTCTGCTGAGCACCACACTGGACCCAACCCATTGTGTCTTTCTGCAATAAAACAGCCTTGCCACTGATTTTGCATTCAGCATCCATAGCAGACTTTTCTACAGATTATGTATATTGTTATCTTACAGGAACAGTGCTACTACCTGACACTTGATTAATATAATAGTTGAAATAGCTCCATAATATGCTTGCAGAAGCTTGTATCCACACACACAGCTTTGAAAAGTCATTCCTGAAGAGAAGTCTCTCCCCCAAAAGCTTCTGAAAATTCAGATGAATTTTAAAGGCTTGTTGCAAATAGACTGCATTTGGGGAGGCTGTAATTCAAACAATTATCTTGACTGAATCCCATACGTACTAAATGTTTTGACTTCTTAAATTTTAGATGAATGACAACAACCAACAAAATATGCTCTGTTTTGTTCCTTTTGAGCCGAGTGGTTTGACTACATTTAAGGCACACTAGAGTTTATACGTGGATATATATATATATATATATATATATATATATATATATATATTACAGCTTATGCTTATTTACTGTGATTCTCATACTATGATGCAATCCGTAGTTACTGCAAGTTACATGGAACAGCATTAATACATTTTCTTCTTCTGTCCATAGTTCTTTGAATCTAAGCCAACATTTCTCCATCAAGTTTTTTTTTTTTTAAAAAAAAATCTCTTTTAAAAACATCATTTGTATTTAATTGGAGAATAATGACTGGGTAGGGTTCTGGGAGGAAAAGAAAACTGCTAACTTGGGGGGAATTAAAAGTGATCTTTTCATGTCTCTTATTGGGTTGTATACAATGGTGTTGTTCCATTTATGGAAGGGCGTCCGCGATTGAGCTTCCGTGATCAAAAGGAGGATGGAATTTTTCAAAAATTTCCCATCATCCTGCAAACTCTTCCCACACTGTTCCAGAGGGTTGCAAAACCACTGGAACCACTGTTAGGGGATCACAGAGGGGATGTGGAATTGGGGAAAATCACCTCCCCCATCTCCTTTCATGGAAACCTCCACTGGATCAAAAAGCATTCCATGAAAGGAACGACACCTTGGATACAACCCACCATATGATGAATTTTTAGAAGTCTTCTATTTATATTCAGTGAAATATAAATACCACATCAATAAGTTTAACGTAAGGCCTGCTACACATATTACCGAAGCAACGTGGTGGTGGCTGTCCTCCCCATTACTCCTCTCTGCTCAGCTTCTCTCGGTAAAATTTCCACCCACATAATTAGACTAGATCATGTGGTAATATCCCCATTGCTGATATGCCTGCTGAGATCAGGTGAGCGCTGCTAGCTTAGTAGTGCATAATCAAGCAATTCACCCCAAACGTGAATGGAATCCTTATACGTGACTGGAGCCTCATGGAATCAGCAATAGAGGAGGTAGCAACCAGATTACTCAGGTAATGTGTAAAGCGAATCTATAGCAGTCAAGCTCCTGAAAAAAATCAATGAAGCCACATCAAAAGGCACTAGCAATTATTTTTTACTCTACATGGCCAGACTGAGAAGAGTTCACACTTCAGTCTCTGCAGTGTTTTCCTCTTGACAAAGAGCAAGTGCCCCCACGTCTCTGATTTGTGACATCAGAAAGATATTTGAGTGTACTTACATATTTGTATTTCCTCGCCTAAATTGCTACAGAGCATAGCAGAGTAATTTAAACAGTCATTTGTTTTTTCAACAGCTGAGATAATTGTTAGAGATCTAAGAGTACACTTACACATACTTTATTATGTGACAGATACTGTATTTACTGGAGAGTAACTGGAGCCTGTCACTTAGGAAAAATTCATGCATAATGTGTCATATATTATGCATGCATGTGCAGCTCAGCATATCCAAATATAACCAAACAATTAATAAAACAAACCATGAATACAAAATCAAAATGCGAAAACGGAGGGCACAAAACTGAATTCTGACAAGTAAAAGATTACTCATTTACCAGAAAAAAATATTCATTATAAAGTAATCAGAGTGCAGTCACTCAGTCAACCTACAGCCTTTTAAAAAATTAAGTATTGCTACTAGAAATTGATTAGAGTTTTTAATAGAAATAAATCCCCATGAAATTAGTTAGCACTCACCATAGCTATAGCATTAACCTTTCAAGGAAAGCAAGCCAACTGCCAACTTATTTTAACAACTAATTCCAAATGGAATCATTATTAATTATGTTTTACCATATACCATATTCACGAAAAATTGACCCATTTTTAAGACCAACTTCATCTTAATGGGGATAGGCTGAGCTATGACAAATTGCTTTAATTCAAAGAATAGATAGCACATAAATGCACAGCCACAAGCCTGATTTGGGCATTCTGCCTCATGTGATTCCAATCGTCTTAGGGTGAAGCATAGGACTGCACTCACCGGTCTCACACTCTCTGTTGTAGCCTCATCAGTGGAAGCTGGTGGCTCTGAGGTCAGTGGGGCGGTGAATCCGCTCCGGGTTTCCATCAGAACTGTAGGGGAGCTATGCAAGGTGGGAAGGCGGGAACACATTCACTGCCCCACTGACCTTGAAGCCACCAGCCTCCAACAATCCTCATCACTATGGTTCAGGGAGTGGGAGAAGGAAGGTTTGAAGCAGGAAGAGTGCTCTGCGTGTGTCGGCTTGCCACACAATTTAAAGACCTGATTACGCAGAGTTCCAAACTGCAGGGGGAGCTGACGCACCTAGAGCTGCCTCCCTGCTTCCGATCTTGAGGCCCCAACAGGTGGGAAGCAGCGGGGAGAGATGGAGGTTCAATGGAGGGAGTGGGGCCACAGAGCGCGATCCTGCACTCCCACCCCACATGACTGGAATCGTGTGAGGCAGAGTACATGAACTGAATCTCAAACTGACAAGGGTTTCCCCATTGTAAGCAGTGGCCCCATTCAGACAATGTGCTAAACCATACTGCTTAACCACAAAATGGTTAACGGAATAATGCATTCCATTAACCATTTTGTGGTTAAGCAGCATGGTTTAGCGCGTTGTCTGAACAGGGTCTGCATCTGTTTCCATCTATGCTCAGCTTCCAAAAAGCAACAAAGAAGATCTATAGCTGCAATGCAGATACCTGCATGAGAAATCTGCGAAATTGGACATTATCATTCACTTGTGCTTTGTACACCCCCTGCCAAAAGGCCAATTATGTGTTATACATGGTGGGAGAGGTTAAATTGCGCAGTGTTTGTTCAATGATGGGGATAAGAGGTATAGTTCCTGACTGGAAATATAAACAACAACACAGTCTGTGCATTTATAAGCTCTTATACTAAGTATTTATATAACATTTTCACTTCAATTGTAAGCATCTTCACTCGACAGAGAGCCGGTATGGCGTAGTGGCTAAAGTGTCGGACTGGGAGTTGGGAGATCTGGGTTTGCGTCCCCACTCAGCCATGGAAACCCACTGGGTGACTTTGGGCCAGTCACAGACTCTCAGCCCAACATACCTCATGGGGTTGTTGTTGTTGTGAGGATAAAATGGAGAGGAGGAGGATTATGTATTTATTTATTACATTTCTATACCACCCAATATCTGGAGCTGTCTATGTATGTATGCCGCCTTGGGTTCCTTGGAGGAAAAAAGGCGGGATATAAATGCAATAATAATAAATAAAACGTATGGCTCATTGAGTGCAATGGGGCCTGTACCCTAGTCAGTATGGCTAGGGCTGTAGTGTTCAAAACATTTCAGATATATTATCTCAGTAATCATTACAAGAGTTCTTGTATTTCTGTCCCTGTATTGTCAACGGACTGGGGAGAATTCATGGCTAAAGTGAAATTTCACCTATGGACTTATCAACTCAGAGCTTAGTCACTAAGGGCACAACATGGGATCATATCCTGTGTCTTTCCATTAACCATTTTTATAGTTAATGTGAATCACTCCATTCCTAAGTGCCATCTGTAATTCAATAGGTCCACCATCCCACATTCATCAACAATTTTGCTTTCATACATTTCCATGACTATCCTTACATGCACATTGTTAAGATTAGATCTCCTCTGAAAAGACCAGCTTTGAAGAGAATGTTGTTCAATGAGGACTGCAAAATCAGCCTCCGTTAATTAAGTTCCAAGGCTGGACTTTGCTCAATACAGCCTCTTTTTTCCCCTTTTTTCTTTTTTGGCACATGCTGCTATGGGATCACACAGAGACATTTTCAAAGCAAGCACTATTTAGAACTGTCAAGTCAGCAGCAACATCTTGTTAACACTGAGACTCGTCTAATCCTCAGAGGCTAATGAGCAGACAATGTATTGCTTCCAAAATGGCAACACAATTATTCTTGTTCATTGTTCCTTTAAGCTATGGCAATACATATTGCCTTAATTGTTTAACTTTTAGGAAAAGGTGAAAGAGAGAATTGGAACAAATGTTCTGCTTGCTGGACTGCAAGTGCAACTAAATATTCTGGATGTTGTCTTGTGGCTTACAAAACAGATTTTAAGATAAAAACGGGTGCAATCCTATGGTATAGACACCTATAGGGTGGAGGGCTCTGAGAGCAGAGCCCTTTGTCCATCCTAAGCCCTGATGGTAAGAGTCCAGCACAGCAGGAAGACCAGCAGAGGCTTATTTAGACTCTCCGTCCTCTGAAAATGCATTTAATGTTAGATGGGCCTCTGAGCCCATCTAACTCTCTCAGCTTGCTGGGGTTGGGGACAGGACCTGAGAGGCCTTTGGATCCGATGGATCAACAGCCACTCCTGTCCTCTCCCTCCACCCCAACACACACATTTCCCCCCTCAAGGTTGTGATGCTGACCTCAGAAGAGGGGACTGCTGCGGAGATTTCCACAGCAGCTGGGAGGGGCTGTTGTAGCTGGGGGAGATCCACAGCCAGATCTTCTAAGCTGTAGCTCTGTCTCCAGCCTCGGAGGAGGGGATCTGCAGCATCCTGTGGCCCAGCTAAGAACTCTCAAAGACTACCTCATTTGCTTTTGAGAACACAGATAAAGGAACAAGTATACAGAATTCAGCTGCTGGCTTGAAACTTACTAAGAACTGTTCAGCTGCTGTTCCCGAGTGGTTGTGGCATTATCTACAAATAGAGAGCTCCCAGGAACAGATAACAACAGAACTGATGGTGAGAGAGACATCTTCTTCTAAAATATGAGTAGAAAATTCAATATTGGCAGGCACAGATAATGCTATGGATGGAATGGCACAAAAGTTTTCAGGATTAGTAGTGGTGTAGGAGATCAGGCCCAAGCAGAAGATGGGAGATGACAGGGTTCAGCCAAGGCAGATAATCAGGGAAATGGCTGCAGAAGTGGCAGAGAAGCCAATTCAGAAATATCAAAGGGTGAGGCAGAAAGGCTTCGGGGAGAAAAAAAAATCCTGTGAGACATGGCTAGATACTCCAGTAGTCAGCAGTTATTTTAACTAATACCTACTAAGTGCATTCCCAAAGAAGCAGGGCAGATTGGAGGTGAGGTGATAACTAATTGGCAATTAGACTATCTCCTCCTAAATGGACAACCACTTCCAGGCCAGATCACCCTACTATATCAGTGCCACACGTATCAAGGCAAGCAACACTGCTCAGTTTAGCCCAGATGAAACTGGGAAAAGATCAAAATAATGTATTATATTGTATTTTATCACACTACCATACACTTATATAAATGCCACACCACTCACAGTTGTCCACAACTGAAAAATTCTAGATAGCATATACAGAACCTATATATTCTTCTTTCCCCTCAGCAGGGATTAATGCTACTTTAAGAGCACTGGGGAGAACAGCAAATAGGCACATGCAAAACACTCGCTCCTCTCTGCTGAGAGGATATTCTACAGAATCAGAGTTCAGTTCTGAACACTCTTACTAGGAAGTGTGCCCCACTGAGCACACAGGTACTAATTTTCTAGTAAACACACACAGAATTGCACCATAAAAGGACTAGGGAGAAGCCCAGTTGGGAGATGAAGGAAGAGCAACCAGTGATGTTCTGGACCTTGTAAATTATAACAGGCTGAAAAGTAAGCTCTGCCTTTGCCAGTGAAATAAAACATTCCACCAGATGGAGAAAAGATTGAATTCCCCTATGAATAATTCCACTCTTCTGCACCTAAAGTGACACATGAAAATGAAGCTCTTAAGTTTGCAAAATGCAGGATGTTAAAAGTTTAGACTGTCCTCTGCATTATCTAAAATATTGAGAGATGAATATGGGTGGCTTATCATAACTTCCTCGGAAGCTGATAATCCTACAAATTGCTAACCGGCAAATAACTTCCCTGTCCAAATCTGATTGATGAGCTTAACCATATCAGACAACCTGGCCATTCTCATTGCTAATCTAAGAACTTTATTTTTATTTTTTTTAATAGACATAGAAATGCAATTAGGACCGGAGTATTTGTTAAAAACAAAAACTTATTTTTTTGTTAACAACTTGGTTATCTTGTGTGCACAAGCCTACATCATGATGGATAGTCTTCACTAGATTCTCATTTAGTTCCCTTAAATGTAATGAAGCCCTGATTTATGGCCTTGAATTAGATGAGTTTCCCTGATGCCAGAACTAATACTTTAAGGTTGTTTTTGTACTTCAGTGATCAACAGCTAGCAATCTACTGGGCACATTCTCAAATTCCTATGCAGAACTTTATATTCTGAATCATGTTCACGTGTGCGCACACACACACACACACACACACACACAAATTTTCAAAACAACAACAACACATTAGGGAAAAGAGGAATTGTGTGTGTTGAGGCACCTTTATGGTCAGCACCTTAACACATTTCACCAGTCAGCTTTTGACTTCTTTTACCTACTGTGTAGACCAGTGGTTCCCAAACCTTTTCAGGTAACCACCCCCGTGGTTCCACAAACTCATGCCCAGTGCCCCCTACCCTACACTATAAAAATCATTATTCAGAATAGCGGTTTTCAACAACCCACTAAGGTAGATAATAAAAATAAAATTCAAAACAATAACAATGAATTGAATATTTATTCAAAATCTGAAGCACCCGCCGCAGGCTTGCCGAGGGAGGGAGGGAAAAGAGAGCGAACGCCTCTGTTTTGCAGCCAGCGTGGCGGGGCACACCAAGCAAGGTATGTCTCCTTATTAGCGTTTTGGTGCTTTTGAAACATTTCAATTCACCGTTAAAAGGACTCTTCTTAAACGGTATTAATACATGTGTGGATTCTTCCCCTATATGGCTTGGGACCAAACTACCTTCACCGATATAAATGTCCCTGGGTTTTAAGACCTTCTGGAGAGGCGCTTCTCAGAAAAGACTACCTTGAGTGCCCCCTTGCAGCCCGTTTGCCTCTTAATGCCCCCCTATGCAATCCCACCATACCGCCCACTCTAGGAACCACTGGTGTAGACTATTGTGATACTGAAGTTTGAATTACCAGATAGTATGTGTTAAACGGCTGAAGAATCTGATGCCTTATCTTCATTATTTGTTTTTGTTTTTGCAGAGGCTAGAAACACGTATTTCTTTTTATTTTCTTAAATGCATTGTGATTGATGGGCTTTTAAGCGTTTGTTTCATGATTCCCAATTTGAGAAACTACTTTGCTTAATAGCTGAGTTCTATTTTCTTTGGGAACTCAAATCTCTGACACTGGTCCTTTCTGATAATTTCAAGAAGACATTTTCGGACAGCCCTCAGATGCATTCTGAAATCCATCTCCAAAAGGTAACGCTAGAGAAGCGTACCTGAACCAAATGAAGCATCTTCATTTACAAGTAAATTGACTGATGCTGGCTTACTAGAACTGTCACTACTTTACCAGAAAGTCAAATTGACTTCCTGATAGGTCTGCATGTGTAGAGCAGTCATGCAGAAACCCAGGTCCCAGTGTATAAGCAATTTGCTACTTGAGCATGTTTTTGACATAAGAGTTGATTTTGGAGTTTGAGTTTTACATAACTGCTTATTTCCTTTGTATATAGCCTTTGAATGGATAATGCTATTTATTTTATCACAGATCTATTCTCCCCATTAAAAAAAAACCCAGACTGTTTTAATCAAAGTTTTGCAATAATCTTGACAATGAAGATGCTTTCCTTAGCAAATAAACTGCTGCTAGAAAGATGGGGCACTTTGCAATAATAGGAATTCTGGAAGAACAGCAGCTAGATTTCAGTTCTTCTTTCTTTTTTGTGATTATTTTGCACCTTAAGTTGTCTACCGGGTGCCAGAAGCTGATCTCACCTGCATATGCAATCCAGTTTGCAAAGAAAAAATGCCTGTTTGCAAATAATCACATTTATTACATCCAGATTTAGTTCCATTCTCCAATAAAAATGTAGAGTAAACAAGTAAAAATAACAGTAAGTGCCATTTAGGGTGTGGATCAGCTATCCCGTGACAAGGTGGTGTACTGTGGTAGCTGGTAGTAGCTAACATAACAAACTTAGTTGGAAAAGCATAGTACATGTCACAGTTGGCTTTTGCCCATTTGCCCAGTGCATAAGACTGCACATAAGACTCCTACAGCACTGCAAGTCACTTATAGCATTGCAGCTTATGCCAATCTGTGGAGAGGAATTCTGCTAGTTTTGAATAACAACTGTACTTCTGTGCCTGTCAGAGAAATAAACTAACACCAGCAGGTCACAGCCAAGTTTGTTTTCACAGAGGTAATTTAAAACACAACCAGTAGGTGAAGCTGGTGGAAGGTTCAACTTGTACCAGAAATACTTGGCTTCAAATTCCTGCTTTGACATGAAACTCACTGGATTTTCAGGCAAGACACTATTTCTCAGCTTGAGCTACCATCTTGCAGCATGTTTTGTTTAAAATCCTTTGCTCAGATCAGATGGACAAGTCCAAGTACACCACTTGAGCATCTTGGAGGAAGAAAATGATACAAATGTAACCAAGAAACACATAGATTAATGGCCACTAGTCCTGATGGCTATGTGCTACCTCCATCATCAGAGGCAGGAACCCTATGTACACCAGTTGCTGGAGAACATGGGCAGGGGGATGCTGTTGCACTCGTGTCCTGCTTGTGGATTCCTGGCCAACAGCTGTTTGACCTCTGTGTGAGCAGAATGTTGGACTAGATAGACACTTGGTCTGATCCAGTGTGGCTCTTCGTATGTTCTTATGTAGACTGTGGGGAGGGATCTGAATCCAATAAACTGGAGATGCAGGATTAAGTGCTATGATCCAGCAGTCAATAATATCAAGAAGCTGTAGCAGGTGAGAAAGATGGTGGGACTAGAGAAACAGGAGTACCAGATTCCTCACTTCCTTTACTTTCTCCAGAGTTAATTCAGCAGTCCCCCCTTTTCTCTCCCATTATCTCCATGCTTTTCCACACTTCCTACCACCACATTGGCCACTGCATGTTTCCTGACTTCAGTAGACAACTAGTGGTATCAGAAATTAAAGACCCTGAAGGTGGGTTCTTGTGAAGCTTAATTTAATATATTAAAATCCCAATGCAGTTCACATTAAAATACAACATAAGAATATAAAAACAAGAGAAAAATAATAAATTAAACATTAAACATTACAAAACTATAACAATAAAACAAGATAGAGCTATATAAAGAAGAAATAAAGGCAACCAACTATAGCTCACCCTTGTAAGTCCCACCACTGTAAACTTTCCAAACATCTCACAGTGTTTGGCACAAGTTACAGAAGACCAAATAAATAGCTGCTAAACACAACAATACTGGCTCAGATGCATATGATTATAAAAAGGGATTCAAATTTGAAAAGTTCTAACAGTTACGCAACTGCTCCAGGTGACACTTTCCTGATGAGATGAATAGGAATACCTTCCCAGGTTTGCTTCTGTAGGATCTGTGTGAAGACCCACATATCCCCAGGCTAACAGGAATGTCAGGTGAGGTTGTCAACATCACCCCGTATGAGCTGTCAGCCCTCTTCGAAACACTCACATATGGCTAAACAACAAAAACTGTCAAATATCCTAATTGCCTTCTTGCAACTTTCAGAATGTGCTTTTCTGTCCTGCTGTAATTTGACTTGGCAAGTCATTATTGAGAGGCTGGCACTAATCTGGCTTGAATCACTTAGCATCCATTTAAAAAACATTTCTAGGCCACCATTAAGGGCAAAACCTCTCCCAAGATGACTTATGTAAACAAATCCAATAAAATAATAATAAAACAGCAAAAGTCAAAAACACCAGCAATAACAACAAACATTCAGCCCACTGTAAAACACAATTGCAGCTGAAAAACAAGATCACTCAAGGAATGCAGTCAAAGAAAGGCTTGACGCTTCCTAAAAGCATGGAATAATGAGGCTTGATAGAGCTCAGATTGGAACCCATTATAGTGGGGACACTGTGGAGAAGACCCTCTCTCGTGCACTTGCCCACCTAACTACCCTCAAAGGTGATATCTGTTGCAGATATCAAAGTGCGGGCAGGCTAATATAGTTGAAGGCAGTCCTTGATGTAACTTGGTTTCCAAACTTATTTTGAAAGAGGTCACAATATAAGTCAGAGGAAACTATGGATAATCCAGAGCAATGGAGTATCATGAGCAAAATCTGCTGCTCCTCCCACCTCCACTACTAAGAGCTTTTGTACTTGTTTTTACAAGAACTAAGGTGTAGTTTCTCAATCCGTGTGGATCTAGAACAGCAATGGATGAAAAACCAACTACAGTATTAAAATTCCCCAGCTCCCCTGAAATCTGGTGAGCCCAACTGCTCTCATGATGTATTTCACATCATCAGTTTTTAAGCCATAAAGTAAATAAAATATTAATACTACTACTAATAATAATGGACCAGCAGAGTCACGGATCTACAGTCATGAAACTGACCCATCACAGTTACATAAGTGAATACTTTCCAACTCTGCCATGTGGCAGTTAGTTTCTTAATGCTCATCATGCTTAGTAGGCTACGCGGAAAAACTTCCAGCACATAATTCAACACATTAAGAAAATATTTTGAGTCAGTACCACACATTTGCTCCTTGTACATGGCTTGCAACACAGACAAAATAATTTAAATCAAGTAATTTAGGTAATTATCTGGTTAATGAAAAATGATCTCCACCACCAGATTCATGATTAGCAGCAATGTCACCTCCATTTAGCATGTTTTGTATATAAATATCTTGCTCAGATCAGATGCCTGAGGGAATCTAGTGAAGACAAATAACTCGCAATCTTTCTTTAATGGAACTTAGATGTCTTGTTTGGAAGCTGAAACGGAATTTTAAATAACAAGGCCTAGGCTCAGGACTGGTGTGGTGAGAATTCAGTATTTTTGTATGATCATACAGGACTAAAATCATAGACTAAAGACAGCTGGATACAGAACATTAACCCCAAGTGTGCCACATGTATTATTCAAACCACCTGAGATACAACTTTTCTCATATTTTCCCATAAACAAAAAAGGCCTTTGAGATTCAGCTCTGCTTCACTCTTAAACAAGATTGTATAAACAGATCAATCAATACTGTAACAAAGAGACATGCTATCCATACCATGAAACATATCTTGAGGCCCCACACTGTATTCTTTCTTCTGCCAGCTCTCCCTTGACTGTCTTCACAATTTACCTTCATTAAACCTTCACTACACCAAAACTATATTAACATCACACTTTCTGAGAAGTAAACAGGAATTATATGGTGTAACAATGCCCAAAGGCAAAGCTAATGGGCAAGTTTAAGCAGAGGCACAAGGAAATTCTAGCAGAGAGAAACAGCAGAATGTCCTCCTTTATTGCTCAGAACAATGAAGCAGAACTAGGAAAAGGGAGTTGAACTTCTCCTAAAAGCTCTAATAGGAGACACCTTATAGGCCTCGCTGATCCCATCCAATTACTGTTTCTCTGGCCAGAACCATGTGATGTATAGGATGGGACTCCAATAATAGCAACCAGCTTTTTTACTGTACCCCGGTGGTTGACAACTTTATAGAACAGTGGCAGAAAACAGACTTGGGCAGAGAATGAAGTGAGGTATCAGGTCCCACCCCGCTACTTTCCACTAGAAGCATACACATATATGGGTAAATCTGGAAAACCACCACCTCTGTAAATCTGTGGAGGTATTATTTATTTCATATATCTCCTACCTTTCCTCCAAGGAGATTACCACCACACACACATTTTAATCTCACAACAGTCCTGTGAGGTAAGTTAGGCTGAGAGATGGTGACTGGTTCAAGATCACCCAGTGAGTAGATAGATGGACGAGCCAATTGTGAAGAGGATGGCAGCTGTGTTGAGTGAATCATAAGGAGAACTAATAGCTGTTAATGAGCTAGATTGATTTGGCCTTTGAGCCAGCAGTTGCTACAGGTAGGCTACCCTGCTGAAAGCTATCCTTCAAGAGCCTAGGCAGAAGTGTTCCACAGCTAGGCAACTAGAGATCCTTTAAGAGAAGGAACCTGGAGCCTTTATACATGAAAGCATAAGCTCACTTCTGAGTTATCATCCCTAACTGTGGCCACTGTTCCTCTGAATACAATACAGAAAAAGGCACTCTCTTATGAATTATAGGAAAATTCAAAGAGCCCCTCACAGGGAGCAGAAAAGGCTGAGATTATTCCAGAAAATGTCTGTATAGAAGAACCTCCAATTTTCTGGATGTTCTTTTCCCTGGATATTTGTGGCATAGCCCATTGTTAGGTTAACAGGAAAATAATGTTTGGCTCTGCTCTACAATGAATTGTAATTAGCCTTGTCTTCATTCATGTTTACTTGTCATCTCCACATGGCAAAGCAGAAAATGAGATCACAAGTCTCACTGGGGATTATTAGGATTCCCTACTGTTGCTTAATACATGCCATCCAATTGATATGTGTAGTCAATGGATACAGTAATTGTGGTTTCTATCTTCCCAAATCCCCTGTTCGTTAGAAATGTTAAGCCTTATAACTGCTGGACAACTTTTAAAGCAGCAACTGATCTCTATGGTCAGAAACTTGTTTCTAATATAGGTTAACATTTAGATGGAAGGCTAATTCCAAGATGGGACTGTTTGTTACCTACTAATCTTTATGGCTTACATGAAGAGCGTAGGGGAAGGGTAGGAGCTCAGTGGTAGTACACCTGCTTTGCAGACGAAAAGTTCCAGGTCCAATACTTAGAATCTTCAGGTAGGGGTGGTGAAGTCTGAAACCTAAAAAACTACAGCCATTCGAGGTCGACAGTAGTGAGCTTGATGCACAAATGCTCCATTGCGGTAAACGTTCCTAAACTTGATCAAATATTCTAGTCAAAACATTCCACCATTTCCAGTTGACTCCTCAATGAGAAAAAACCACTATTCTTAGGTATACTTAGCACTCTTTTAACAGAAGAATTGTAGTGTCTAGTTGTGCCATAAATATATAAAGTCGTCTAAACATATTTAAAGGTAGTTTCACTCAATTATTAATTTATTAGAAGAATCTTGTTTTAAATCTATCACATAGGACCATTCCTTCTTTTTGCACATAAAAGACTCTTGTCCTGTATGAGCTTTTGGGGTCCCTAAGATTAACTGAAAATATTACTTCCACTATTGAGCCATCAACTCTGAAAAATAGAAGTTAATGTTCTTGGTAGCCATTCCGCAACTATGGATAGTGGAGATGAACTATCCAGTGAATGGTAACTTGGATGCGAGAGAACTGGGTGGATTCAAATCATACATTTGCTAGAGATTTACTGAGTGGCCTTGGACAAGACAGTCAGCCTCATTTCTTCACTTATAAAATGGGATATATATCTCAAAGTGTGATATAGAATTTATATTAAAAAGTATAAAAAGTAGCCGTCATTGCTATTTTATATATTGCTTTAATATTTCATACTGCCCAATTCTCTGACGAGGTTAAAGCTGGAAATCCAAGAGGGACAGACATTCTTGGATGAGACCGATTATCTGGATCCATTTCAGTTTGGGTTTAGGCCATGTTTTGGTACAGAATGAGCCTTGGTCGGCATGTATGATGACCTATGTCACAAGAGAGAAATGGGGGGAGTGTGACCCTGTTGATGCTCCTGGATCTCTCAGTGGCTTTGAATACCATCGACCATGGTATCCCTCTGGAGAGACTGTCTGAACTGAGGATTCTGTATTGCAGTGGCTCTGTTCCTACTTAGATGGCTGGCTCCAGAAGGTGGTGTGGAATACTGTTCAGCCCCATGGATCCTCCAGCATGGGGTTCCTCAAGGATCAGTTTTGTTCCACATGCTATTTCCTATCTACATGAAACCGCCGAGTGGGGTCATCTGGAATTTTGGAGTGGTTGCCATTAGCCACGCAGCTCTACTTCTCCTTTCTATTTTTATCAGGTAGGGCTGTGAATGTGCTGAATCAGTGCTTGGTTGTAGCAATGAGGGCTAATAAACAGAAGCTCAATCCAGGCTAATAAACCAAGGGCTAATAAACTGAAGCTCAATCCAGACAAGAACTGAGTCAAAAATATATCCCAGTATTGACACAAGACTTGCCCCAATCACTTGTTCCAGAGCTTTGAATGGGTCCTATCCCACCACCTGTGCTGAAGCCTTGTGCTAGGGAAAATCCCCTATATTGTGCAGGAGCACAGAGCAAGGGTTTTTTCCATGGTAAGGTGGAAGATGGAGCTACAAGAATTTTACATCCTATCCTAAGGACCCCTGCTCTTAACATCAGCATGATAATTGGAGCAAAGGCATTTAAAATTTAAAAGCAAGTGGGGCTATAGCATAAGAAGGGAAGTATCAGGCTGCCCCGATGGCCTGGAAGGGTGGGAGGTTAATTTGCTAGTTTGTGGTTTACTAGACATATTGTCCAAAGTCTCACAGGTTCCACTTTTAACAGCAAAAACCAACTTGAAAGCTATATACCACTGGCTCCTTAAATACTGAGCTATGACTCAAAATGCCCCAATTAGCATTAGTTACTCAAAAGCTTTAGTTACTCAACCCCAAAAGCATTACCCTCCTTATTGCTTACCCTCCTTATTGCTTTATTATGATTTTATTAGAATGTAAGCCTATGCAGCAGGGTCTTGCTATTTATTGTTTTACTCTGTACAGCACCATGTACATTAATGGTGCTATATAAATAAATAAATAATAATAATAATAATAAAAGCATCCTCTTCTCTGAATATGACTTCTCCAGAGTGAACTACAATCAGATGTAACTGTAAATAAGGCTTTATTTTCCATGTGCAGCAGTAATTAACTATATTAAGTTTTATTATTATTTATTTATTACATTTTTATACTGCCCATCAGGCGAAGCTCTCTGGGCAGTGCACAATTAAAAACGATAAAATACAAGTATAAATTTAAAACATTAAAAATTTAAAAGGCAATATAAAACCAGCTCTATTCAAGACCAGGGAAAGCCAGTGTAAAAAGGTATGTCTTCAGGAGACATTTAAAAGATATTATGTTTTCTGCCTCCCAAACCGCACGAGGGAGGGTCTTGTGCTTTGGCTCTTGGAAAATTAGAGGAAATTTCTTCATCGCAAGAACTGAACACTCTAGTGCTCCTCTGGTCAGGATGCACTGTCTTGTCTAGAATGCAGGTAGTAAATCCTAAACTAAAATCACTACCTTTGTCTTGGCTACTTGGGATCCCGATTCTCAATACTCATTTTCTGTTCCTGTGGGGATGCTCTGATACCAAGTGAGCTGCAGTTGGTTCTCAAGGGCTATTCTTCTAATACACGGTGCTTTGTCTACATATAAAAAATGATCTACTAGAGTTAAATTCAACATCTGGCCAAGGAACAGCTTTTCCTGTGCTATCACTGGCTTTGCCAATTTCATGAATTAGGCTAATGTTTTCTTTAGTTCAGGCAATTTCACAAATTTGGCAGAGGGTTTGTTTAATGGATTAGGTGAATGATAACTCTGTGGATTACGCAGAGACTGCTTAATGCATCATTCTTTGTTGGATTTGCTTTATTTATGAATGAAGAAATTATTAATTTATTTATGACTGGAGCAGCTTTCCAAAATTGTACATGGCTGATATCTTTTGGGCATCCTTCCAATAGTGTTTGGCTCTGTTTCATGAGATTTGTATGGAAATCCAGCGTTTCTTCAAATGTCACGAAATCACCCCTCCCACTTCTAAACTTGATAGGTTTCTATTGCCTCAACTCAGAAACCTAATTAGGTATCCCAAATAAGTTCTTACACCCCCTGCGCCAATTCATCCCCTGCTCAACTCTGACAGCATCCCCAAAAACTAGTAAGAAGAGCCATGCTGGATCTGACCAAAGGCCTATTTAGCTGAGCATCCTTTATTTATTTATTTATTTATTTATTACATTTCTATACCGCCCAATAGCCGGAGCTCTCTGGGCAGTTCTCTCTGGGCGGTTCCTGTTTCCCAAAATTCTCTTTCTTTCTCTTCTTCTTTTTTAAAAAACTATAAACATAATGGCCCCATTCAGAAGACACCTTAAACCACGGCTTTAACCATGGTGGTTAAGCCAGAAAGCTGGGCTATGTTCAGAAGACACCTTAAACCATGGCTTTAACCACGGTGGTTAAGCCAGAAAGCCTTATTCAACATGGTTAAAGCCATGGTTTAAGATGTCTTCTGAATGGGGCCAATGTTTTATTCTTTTATCCTATTTTGTCTTTTTATCATTCACCACACTGGAATCTGTCTAGATGTGGAGCAGTATACAAATGCTGTAAATAAATAAGAAAATGCAGTAACAAAATCAGATAAAATGCGGACAGGGGCAAACCCAGCGGAATGGGTGAAGACCACAGAGGGGTATAATCTCCAGCACTGCATCATTCCTATTCATTAGGATAAATTAACTATTGCTTTAGCATCAAAACTCGTGATTGGAAGTGTGGGAAGTTTCTGTACTGGCAAACCTTAAATTTATTATAAGGCAGATAAGTAGCAGAACAGAAGCCTACTTTAAGCTCTTGTTGCCTTATAATAAAAAAATGGCAAGCCATGTTTCCTAGCTTAAGCCAAAGGTTTTGCAAGCCCTGTATCAGATTCAGCATAAGAGGGACTAAAGATTTTCCCCTTCTCTGCTCTGATTGTAAAAGTTCTGAGTGGAAAGAAGAGAGACTTCAAAGCTTCTATCTATGCTTCAATCCATTTTCTAAGTGACAAAAGGAAGATTTAAAAAAGTACTTGGATGCCAGTTTTTGCAGAGCTACTCATCAGCAAGGAATAAGCAAACCAAATAGTGCTGAATCCATTCTGTTTTGCAGAAAGGATTAAGTTTGGAGATTAGTTACAGTATTTCTCCACTGCACACACCTATACATGAATAGAAACGGAATCTGAAGGGGGGGAATCCAGTGCCTGTTATCTTTTCTCCATTTTGCAAGTTTGCTTTCCATTCTGATTACAGAGAGAGGAGGAGGAGGACATGAGGAGAGAAAAGAAACAGTCCTCTGTCTTGGAAAAGCAAAGAATTGCGGGTGACAATGTTCTCCAGTAAAGTATATATGTCCTTTATAATTAAACGTGATCTGAGGGCACATGATGAAGTAACACTGCTGAAGCCAAGGACGTTTGGGTCTGGTCAGGCCCTGAATAGAGATTGCTTGAGATGCCTCTTCGGAAGAAAGATTTTAACATTTGTATGTTTTCAGTTTCTTTTCAATGGAAAACTTTATTTATTTATTTATTTATTTATTACATTCCTATACTGCCCAATAGCCGGAGCTCTCTGGGCGGTTCACAAAAATTAAAACCATTCAAAGTATAAAACAACAGTATAAAACCATAATATAAAATACAATATAAAAGCATTTTACCTTCCAGGAAAGTAAGTTTTAAACCACTCTATTACAGAGAAAACACAAACAAAACCTTACATACCTCCATAGCACATTAATGAGACTGGGGGCCTTGCTAGACAAGGCCTTGCTAGACGAGCCCTGAGGCTGGGGCTGCAGAATGTCTAGCAAGGTCCGTGGCTTTTTGCGGCTACTCGCTTACTCGCGAGTAGCCGGGAAAAGCCACAGACTGGGCACAGCGCTCATGCGAGCACTGTGCCCATCGGGCCGGGGGGGGAGATGGGGGGGAAGGCCGGACTGGCAGGAGAGGGGAATGGTGGAGGACAGCACAGATCGGGGATGGGGAGGGAGGGCGGAGGGTGGCACAGATCGGGGACGGGGAGGGAGGGCAGAGGGTAGCACAGATCGGGGAGGGAGGGCGGAGGGTGGCACAGATCGGGGAGGGAGGGCGGAGGGTGGCACAGATCGGGGAGGGCGGAGGGTGGCACAAATCAGGGAGGGAGGGCGGAGGGCGGCACAGATCGGGGACGGGGAGGGATGGCGGAGGGCGGCACAGATCGGGGATGGGGAGGGAGGGTGGCACAGATCAGGGAGGGAGGGCGGGCGGAGGGTGGCACAGATGGGGAGGGAGGGCGGAGGGTGGCACAGATCAGGGAGGGAGGGCGGAGGGTGGCACAGATGGGGGAGGGAGGGTGGAGGGTGGCACAGATCGGGGATGGGGAGGGAGGGCGGGGAAAGAGTGGGCAGGAGGCATGGGAGGGAATCAGGAGCGGATGGGGGGGCTTAAGTAAAAAAAACCACTTACCTTCTCCGGAATCTTCGGGGCGCACGTGGCCCCTTTAACAACAACAACAACAAAATGGCCGACGCTGCAGGGCTTCCAGAGTCCCTGCACGTCGTGCGTGTAGGAGGCGGGGGCGGCGCGCGCTATAGCGTGCCGTCGCCTCGCCTCCCTGCTGGCTTATCCGGCATCGTCTAGCAAGGCCCTGGGTGAACTATAAGCAAAATCAGGCCTATTTATACCGCTGTGGGGAAAAGCTATTCTTTCTTTTTTGAGTATATTTCTGTACCGCCTTTCTGAAGCCAGCCAAGGTGGTTTACAAAAATATCAGAAAATAAAAAACATAATCAAATAAAACATAGGGCAGTATTCAAGCAACTCCAAGGACAGTGTATTGGAACTGCACAGGCGAAAGCCCTCTCCCACATGTCTAACTAGCAGGCCTCTGTAAGCGAGGGTGTCTTAAAAAGCCTCTCCTGTTGATTTTAATTACTGAACAGGTTCATACTGAGATAGGCAGTTCCTCAGATAGCCAGCCACTAAGCCACTTATAGCCTTAAAGGTTAATACCAACACCTTGAAATGAGCCTGGGAAACAATTGGCAATTGGCTATTGACGAAACCATGAAATATCACCAATGGTCATAATTAACTATTTTCATAGCAAACCTGTGCAGATGTTCGTGTGTGTGTGTAGAGCTTCTATCATGGTAGCAGATTCCACCCCTTCTATACAAACAACCTCCACACAAGCCTTACAAACATATACCCCAACATGCAATCTGTATATCAGAAAAATGGTGTGTATGGATACCATTTGCATAGGTGGAACACTGGGTGAAAGTTACATGGAGAGGGTAGGACCTCCAATGACAGTGCCCCCCTAGGTGTCAAGAGAACACTGCCTACATACGTCTAGGAAGTTATAAGCTGGATGAACCAGAGCTATGTAATTTCCTTCACCAAAACAACAACAACATGGGAAGTAGGAAGTTAGGAAAAAGTGTGAACTCTGCATGAAGACTATTGTATGTCATGATCTCACACAAGTGTATTTTCCTGCATATACTCACGCACTGAGAAACAGCAACGGACCATGGTTTTTCATCTGGCATACAATGCATGTACATACTTAAATACATGTACTTTATATATGACAATCGACCTGCATGTTTTGTACCTCTTCCTACATGGGAGTACTTTTTGTGACACTCATCTGTCACTGAAAAGTCTACATAGAAGTTCCACAGTTATTGGGTTTTCCTCCAGCACAGAAAGTTGTACCCCTTAACAACACAGAGAGGCCTGATTTTGTTTATTGTTCATAAACTGAAATAGATATATAACAATGGAAACAGAAATAATAGGAAAAGATAAAAATAAATAATATACAGTTAAGAATATTATTTTTTTATTTTCTATGGGAAAATTGCTTTTGATACTGCTTAGAAATGGGCTCAGCAAACCTAAGATTATATCTGAGTATTCATGGGTGACCAGGTTTAGGTTCTTGGCTTAGGTCTCTACAAAGGTAGAAGTCAAAATGTTCATATCTGATCTTGCATCCCATTCACATCCAAGGTCCCCCCAGAGTCTTTGTTCCATAGGCATTGCCGTTATCATACCAATAAAGATAAAGAACACAGATATAAGGCAAACTGGTTTAGATTAAAGCTAAATAAAACTCTTCAACCAGAAACAAAAATGAGGCTTGTCTATTTTCTAACCGTTTGTTTTCATTTAAAGTCATTAAGTACGCTGCACTTTTTCCCTGTACAGGAAAAGTGGAAACATCTTGGAAACTTTCTCTGCATATTTCTATCTTAATTTCTAGACCAGAGGGACAATTAACAAAGCCAAATAAACATCCCCGCAAATATTCAACTTTGCATGGCTTGGCCACTGCTCCAAGAATTATCAGCATTAACCAAGTTTTCATGTCAACTACACACTTGAATCTGAAACTGACACAAATTCATTACATGAGCACATATTTAGACTAAAATCTTGCTGTAGATTAGCTATAATCTATCAAATAAACCCAAATAACAGACTGGATACAAACAAACACAGCATGTACAAAGGGGGAAAAATTAACAGATGCAATTTCTTCTCTTGAGATATGGATATTCCCTTCTGTTAAAATGATAAATTAAAGATCTACACAGCAACTTTCTTTGTTAAATGCATACAGCGAAACCAGCATTTCTTTGGGAAGATGACTTCATTTCTTTATACATTTCTTTTATTGGGTAGGTGCATTCCAGTGGCAGGAACGGCTGAAGGCAAATGGGGCAGGGTCAAAGTACCAAATATACCAGTGTATTTTAGCTTAGGGGTGGAATCCTATGCATGTTTAGACAGAAAAAAAGTCCTACAACTCCCAGCATTCCCCAGCCAGCCATTCTTGCTGGGGGATGCTGGGAGTTGTAGGATTTTTTTTTCTGTCTAAACATGCATAGGATTGTGCCTTAACACTCTTCTTGCCAGTAACTCAGCCATAGGATGGGGCATTTTAAAAAGAACATGCAAAAATTGGTAAACCATCACACCACTGATAGTCAAGAGAGATGTGGTAGTGTCAGGGGAAGGAGGTTCCCCAGAGGGCTAGACCGGATCATCAGGTAGGTCGGATTGAGTTTGCAGGCCTGAGGTTCAATGCCACTCACTTATAGGCACAGAACAGTTCACTTAAAAAAAAGTGTTAAAATAGTTTCAAAGCACTGAATATAAAGCTACACATTTAAAAAAGTATGTCTATACCTCTTTTTAGCTATCTAAATTAAAATACGTCATATTTCTTTTGGTGTCAAGACTCAGATTTTGGTATAGCACCAGCAGGAAAAAAAATCCAAAGTTGAATTGGAATGGAAACTCCTAGGTTTATTTATTTGCACAGTACGTTCCCCAAACATGCAAGCAATCCTGAGCCTTCCTCAGAGTTCAGCTCATACAGAAAAATAGAAGTAGGAACCCAGGAGGCTCCTGGCACAGTAAAAGGAAAAGTGCTGCTTTGATTCTGGAAATTGCTGCTCTCTCTATCCATGGGCAGTTTGCACTTAATGTGAGAAATTATCTCAGGCAGGCACATGGCTGAGGATGGCTGAAGACTGCTCTGCAGGAAGAAATTACTGCGTGAACTGGTCCTAAGAGGCTGCTTTCAGGGAACCATAAAGAACTGGATGGGTCATAGTGAAGGAGGTGTCTTCTAAGATATGGTTTACTGAGCAGAGAGTCTTACTCTTCTAAAGTTATAACTGCACAGGAAATGGGCAAGAAAATTGAGCAGATAAATTGAAACCTGAGAGAGAGAGGAAGAGTAGCCTCACATTCAGTTTCATAGGGGATGCAATTTTCAAGGAACTAGGGTTGAAACTAAATTGACAGAGACTAAAATTAGTTAAAACTGCTCTGTTTAACTGAACAGCTTTTAATGATAGAACAGAGCTCTTCCATGCAATATACATCCAAATGTCCTAAGTCCAATTACGACAGACTTCAGATGCAGAGGTGTTCTTCCCCAATACCGAACCAGGCACCATGATATCCACTCTCCACAGTGAAAGGTGGTGTCAAGGACTTTTAAAGACAATGTTCATATTTTCTCACACAATATTGCTGCTGCATAGCCATTACAATATCCAGAATGGAAAACTCTGGACCCAAATAATGGTAACAGCTGTCAAGCTATGTGGACATTTGGAGGGTAGCTTTCTTTCCTTCCTCCTCCCCCACCCCCTCACACACAGGACAAACAGCAACAGCAGCTGTCTCCCCATGCTGAAAATCCCACACTTCTGGAGTATGAGCATGGGGTGGGCCTTTGTGGGGGTTTCCACCTGACCAGTATCCTCTCTTGGAGGAGTTAATCAAGTGTGAAAAACCCACAGGATAGGTCGCACCCATGTGCTTGCAATATTCACACACATTCCCCAATGGTGTGGGATTATACCATGAGAAAATGCCCCAAGATCATGTGTTTGTGTGTGCACGCGCGCATGTAAGTATGTGTAGCAGGCTCCAATCACCCTGCTTCCCAAAGGTCAAATTCTCCTGTCCGAAAAAAAAAAAGTCTTTTAAAATTACCAACAAGCTCTTTTTCTCATTGATGTGCATATGTGAAAAACTCTACTCATTTTGACAAATACACATGCTCTTACAATAATAATCCCATATGCCAAAGGTGTGGGTGTGGGTGTCTGCATGTAAGTCTGCTATGGTATGAGTGCAAAAGGAAACTGTAAGATGAAAAATCCCATATTCAACAATCAACATGCTCTGTACACTATCTCCTTATTAGGTGAGAGAATGGGATCTCTAACACCAATTCTACATAATTAATTCTTCAAGATACTCATAAAAGGATTCTTGCCCCGATAGAAGATGCCTCTCTTACAGCCCTCCCCAACCTTGTGCCCTCCAGATGTTTTGGACTTCAACTCCCATGAGGCCAAGCCAGCATGGCCAATGGTCAGGAAAATTAGCAGTTGCAGTCCAGAACATCTTCAGGGCACCAGGTTGGAGGCGGTTGTTTAACTTAAGAGTGAAATCATGTTTGATTTTCAATTAAACAATATTAAAGCAAGTGCTTTTAACCAATTAAACACTAGCTTATAGAAAAACGTAGCTTCTTTTTATATAATTGGGTAACTTAATAGGCAACTTTACCTTTAGGTCAAAAATCCATTTTCAGGGTGCTTCTGAGTCTCCCAAATCAGAGGTATTACAGACTGGAGATTGACTCTTAATATACTGTAAATCAGTAGATTTAAGACTCACCAACAAGCATTTGTCCCTTTGATTTATTTTTTAGCTTCACAATGGCTGCAAATTAGTTGGTGTTTTAGTCATGGTTGCAAAATAAATCAAGTTTAATCCATTTAAATAATGGGCCAATTATTGATCTGCATGTGAATTATTGTTGAATTATTTATTAAAATAGTTATTGGAAATGGCAAAGCTGTCACTAGTCCCCATTATTTCTGTAACTTGTTTGCCTGCTTCCCAAGGGACTAGAAGCTACATTTATTATTTCATAATTAGGGCTCCATTGGAGAAGGATGGTAGAAAAACAACACAATAAAAAGAAACTGATGAAAATTATTTTGTTGACCATTTTTAAAATCTGCTAAGAAATGTTTTATTATAGGTTCTTATGTAGAAAGCTGCTCCAGTTTTAGAAACTGACACTATATAAATTAATTTCATTTTAGGTGAGTTAAAGGTACAACTATAATCTTCTTTTTTATTATTAATGGGTCAATAAATGAACAGAAAACTGTCAAGGGGGGGGCAGATATTTTACCTTAAACCACAACCCAGGATATTTTTATTGCTAAGAGGAAGATCATCCATTCAGCACCATAATTAGATAGTAAAATTTCAATTTTCTGCTAACCTTTTCTTAGCTAAAGTTTTCCCCTCCCCCCATTCCCAAAGCAAACCTTGTTCTCCAGAGCTAACAGTAACACATATAGTCAAAGGG